>NC_044506.1:727500-730000 GCF_902362185.1 Chanos chanos | reverse complement strand
TCTGAGTGTAGGCCAGAAGACCAGTGTGCGGTTAGACTGTTTACGATTTGTCCATTTTATTTCAATACTGCACTTGTAAAGTTGCTTTCATCTTGAGTTGCTTTGGTATCAGAGCGTTTTCAGTGAAATGTCAGTTGGTACCAGACAGGTCGGATCACTGGGTGTTTTGCTATGCTGTGTTGAGGTATATTGACCCACCTCAACATCAGCCTACACCTCCTCATCAATATACTGATTAACAATCAGCCTACACCTCCTCATCAATGCACTGATTAATAATCTGCCCACACCTCCTCATCAATATACTGATTAACAATCAGCCTACACCTCCTCATCAATGCACTGATTAATAATCTGCCCACACCTCCTCATCAATATACTGTTTAACAATCAGCCTACACCTCCTCATCAATGCACTGATTAATAATCAGCCCACACCTCCTCATCAATGCACTGATTAATAATCAGCCTACACCTCCTCATCAATATACTGATTAATAATCAGCCTACACCTCCTCATCAATGTACTGATTAACAATCAGCCTACACCTCCTCATCAATGCACTGATTAATAATCAGCCTACACCTCCTCATCAATGCACTGATTAATAATCAGCCTACACCTCCTCATCAATGTACTGATTAACAATCAGCCTACACCTCCTCATCAATGCACTGATTAATAATCAGCCTACACCTCCTCATCAATGCACTGATTAATAATCAGCTTACACCTCCTCATCAATGTACTGATTAATAATCAGCCTACACCTCCTCATCAATGCACTGATTAATAATCAGCCTACACCTGCTCATCAATGTACTGATTAATAATCAGCCTACACCTCCTCATCAATATACTGCTTAATAATCAGCCTACACCTGCTCATCAATGTACTGATTAATAATCAGCCTACACCTCCTCATCAATATACTGCTTAATAATCAGCCTACACCTCCTCATCAATGCACTGATTAATAATCAGCCTACACCTCCTCATCAATGTACTGATTAATAATCAGCCTACACCTCCTCATCAATGCACTGATTAATAATCAGCCTACACCTCCTCATCAATGTACTGATTAACAATCAGCCTACACCTCCTCATCAATGCACTGATTAATAATCAGCCTACACCTCCTCATCAATGTACTGATTAATAATCAGCCTACACCTCCTCATCAATGCACTGATTAATAATCAGCCTACACCTCCTCATCAATGTACTGATTAATAATCAGCCTACACCTTCACATCAATGCACTGATTAATAATCATAGCTGTTTTCCTCCTCTTTTCATTCTTCCTCTGATAAAACAACACATAAATGCACAAAACCCCTCACACTATACATAGCTCTGTGTGTGTGTGTGCACGATTGTTTGTGTGTGTGTGTGTGTATGTGTGTGTGTGAAGTAGAGCTTTATCAAGTCAAGTAGACCTTTATTGTCATCTTGGCCATATAAAAGTACAGCACACAGCAGAAATGTCGTCCTCCTTGAACCACATGGTGCAACATAGACAGACAGCAGCACATTCAGTCAGACAATAAATACACTTTGCTAAATGAAGGGCTATGCTAAAAATGATAGAAAAACACTATACTTAAAAGACTCTACTACAGGGGGACACATCGGGAGACACGGGAAAATTTAATATAAGTGTAGTGTAACACTGTAGAACTGTAGAACAGTATGTAAACAGGATCCGTGCAAACAGAGAGTGCAATATAAATATAGTGCAACATTGTGAAACTGTAAACTGGTATGTAAACATTAAAAACACTATGTAAGCAGGATCAAATAGACAGACAGGTGCAAACAGACAGAGAGCACAACATGGATATGTACTTAGATCAACCAGGCATAGTCTATGTATGTTACACACTGGCAGCTATGGAAGGATTCCATGTACCTATTACAAAAGTGTCTGTGCAAGTAGGGGGTGGGTAGGAACTGGCGTAGGTCCAGGTGTAGTGGGGGGGGTTGGTATAAATCCAGAGTGGGGGGTTAAGGGGTTGTCGTGAGTCCAGAGGGGTTATGTGTGCCTGGGGGGGGGGGCGGCGGTTGTCAAAGAAGAGTGTGGAGAATAGAGTCCAGAGAGGATGGGGGCAGCATGGTGCTCAGGAGCCGGACTGCTTGGGGGAAGAAACTATTGCACAGTCTGACAGACCTGCTTCTGATGCTGCAGGACCTTCTCCCAGATGGGAGGGGGGGTGAGCAGTCCATGGGAGGGGTGGGAAGAGTCAGCCGCAATGCTGGTGGCCTTGCAGACGAACTGGGAGGTGAATTTATCGTGTAGCCAGGGGAGAGAGGTGTCAATGATCTGCTCTGATGCCCGCACAACCCTGTGGAGAACTCTACGGTTGGAGGTGTGGCAGTTCCGATACCAGACAGTGATGCAGCTGGTCAGCATGCTCTCGATGGTGCCCCTGTAGAAGGTTGTGAGGATCAGTGTGGGAAGGTGCAGTTTCCTCAGCCGTCGGAGAAAGTGCAG
>NC_044506.1:715000-717500 GCF_902362185.1 Chanos chanos | reverse complement strand
GGATACTGTAACATTAGTGGGAAACTGTAACATTAGTGGGATACTGTAACATTAGTGGGAAACTGTAGCATTAGTGGGAAACTGTATCAGGAATCTGAGCGAATCCAGCGAAGCAAACGAAATTGAGTTGGCGAATCTCCAGCTTTATGCAAATGAGAACTGCACGAGAACCAATCAGTTCAGGATGTGATGAAAGCACGGACTTTAAAGACACAGCCCAGCTACTTCTATTCACTGGAGGGATGAACGACAGTTAAGAAGAAGCTGATACTGCATTGAAATGGATTGTTCTATGAACGTAAATCTTTTTATTGTAACCTCAGAATTCGCCAGATTGGCATAAAGCTGTAAAAATGTCAGGCCTTCGAGTAAGCTGGCAGACAGGCTACTGTATATCAAATTCAGATCATTTAATATAACAGCACTATGTGTTTCATGTTTCATTGCAGTCATCCAATGTGTAGCCCTAGGCTTACTTTATGAAAGTAAACATGGCCCTCTGGAAAAAAATGTTGTCCACCCCTGGTTCATGGTGTACAAAGCCCTCTGAGACTGTAAACAGTGATACTGGGCTCTAAATAAACTTGAAACTTGAAACTTGAAAATTTCAGAACTATAATAACCCTGGTGTGTAGTAACATTTTTGTAGAACTGGTTTTTGAGATGCATATTTTCTCCACAGAAATGAGTGTGTCCTGTGTAGTGTCATTTCCAGACACCACGAGACTTCACAAGTCCCCAAATAAGAACCTCAGACTTCAGTTAAACCCCCAGACTTCAGTTAAACCCTCAGACTTCAGTTAAACCCCCAGACTTCAGTGAAACCCACAGACTTCAGTTAAACGCCCAGACTTCAGTTAAACCCTCAGACTTCAGTTAAACCCACAGACTTCAGTTAAACGCCCAGACTTCAGTTAAACCCCCAGACTTCAGTTAAACCCTCAGACTTCAGTTAAACCCACAGACTTCAGTTAAACGCTCAGACTTCAGTTAAACCCTCAGACTTCAGTTAAACCTTCTCATCCTGGGCTTTTGGTTTTGTCTGACTTTTAAACAAACTTCAGTTAAACTCTGAGAATGAGTGTCTGTCTTTTTTTATATAGAGTATAAAAAAGCCCGTCAAGAGATTAAGAGGAGGTCTTCAGACACTCTCAAACTGCAGAAGAAAGCCAAAAAAGGTAAACACACACACACACACACTCACACACACACACACTCACACACACACACACACACACACACATGCTCACACACTCTCACACACACAAACACACTCACACCCACACCCACACACATACAAACTCTCTCACACACACACACACACACACTCACTCACACACACACACACACACACACACACTCACACACACAAATACAAACTCTCTCTCTCACACACACACACACACACACACGAACACACACAGTCACACACACACACACACAAGCACACACTCACACACACACACACACACTCACACACACACACACACACACAAACACACACACTCACATGCACACACACACTCACACACATACTCACACACACACACAGTCACACACTCTCACACACACATACTCTCACACTCTCACACTCACACACTCTCACACTCTCACACTCACACACTCACACACTCTCACACTCACACACTCTCACACACACACACAGTCTCACACTCACACACTCTCACACTCACACACTCTGGACACATCATATACACTGTCCACTGTCCTAACATAACAGCTCAACTCCCAACATTCTGTAATGCTGTAGTGTAATTCTTTATGTAAGAATGAGGTTACGAGTGTAATACAGTTTATATAAGAATGAGATTATGAGTGTAATACAGTTTATATAAGAGTGAGATTATGAGTGTAATGCAGTTAATATAAGAGTGAGATTACGAGTGTAATACAGTTTATATAAGAGTGAGATTATGAGTGTAATACAGTTTATATAAGAGTGAGATTATGAGTGTAATACAGTTTATATAAGAGTGAGATTATGAGTGTAATGCAGTTAATATAAGAGTGAGATTACGAGTGTAATACAGTTTATATAAGAGTGAGATTATGAGTGTAATACAGTTAATATAAGAGTGAGATTATGAGTGTAATACAGTTTATATAAGAGTGAGATTATGAGTGTAATACAGTTTATATAAGAGTGAGATTATGAGTGTAATGCAGTTAATATAAGAGTGAGATTACGAGTGTAATACAGTTTATATAAGAGTGAGATTATGAGTGTAATACAGTTTATATAAGAGTGAGATTATGAGTGTAATAAAGTTGCCCGTGATTAGTGCTAGCAGAATGCCAGGTCATTTCTGTGTGTGTGTCTCTGTGTCTATGTCTCTCTGTGTGTGTCTCTGTGTGTGTCTCTGTGTGCGTCTCTGTGTGTGTCCCTGTGTGTGTGTCTCTGTGTGTGCATCTCTGTGTGTCTCTCTGTGTGTGTGTCTCTGTGAGTGTCTCTCTCCCTCTGTCTTTGTGTGTGTGTGTC
>NC_044506.1:707500-710000 GCF_902362185.1 Chanos chanos | reverse complement strand
ACCTGTCTGTCCCCTCAGTGTCCCAGCTCTCAGTCTCTCTCCACACACACCTGTCTGTCCCCTCAGTGACCCAGCTCTCAGTCTCTCTCCACACACACACCTGTCTGTCTCCTCAGTGACCCAGCTCTCAGTCTCTCTCCACACACACACCTGTCTGTCTCCTCAGTGACCCAGCTCTCAGTCTCTCTCCACACACACACCTGTCTGTCCCCTCAGTGTCCCAGCTCTCAGTCTCTCTCCACACACACCTGTCTGTCTCCTCAGTGACCCAGCTCTCAGTCTCTCTCCACACACACACCTGTCTGTCTCCTCAGTGTCCCAGCTCTCAGTCTCTCTCCACACACACGCCTGTCTGTCTCCTCAGTGACCCAGCTCTCAGTCTCTCTCCACACACACCTGTCTGTCCCCTCATTGACCCAGCTCTCAGTCTTTCCACACACACACCTGTCTGTCTCCTCAGTGACCCAGCTCTCAGTCTTTCCACACACACACCTGTCTGTCCCCTCAGTGACCCAGCTCTCAGTCTCTCTCCACACACACACCTGTCTGTCCCCTCAGTGACCCAGCTCTCAGTCTCTCTCCACACACACCTGTCTGTCTCCTCAGTGACCCAGCTCTCAGTCTCTCTCCACACACACCTGTCTGTCTCCTCAGTGACCCAGCTCTCAGTCTCTCCACACACACACCTGTCTGTCTCCTCAGTGACCCAGCTCTCAGTCTCTCTCCACACACACACCTGTCTGTCTCCTCATTGACCCAGCTCTCAGTCTCTCCACACACACACCTGTCTGTCTCCTCAGTGTCCCAGCTCTCAGTCTCTCCACACACACACCTGTCTGTCTCCTCAGTGACCCAGCTCTCAGTCTCTCTCCACACACACCTGTCTGTCTCCTCAGTGACCCAGCTCTCAGTCTCTCTCCACACACACACCTGTCTGTCTCCTCATTGACCCAGCTCTCAGTCTCTCTCCACACACACCTGTCTGTCTCCTCAGTGACCCAGCTCTCAGTCTCTCTCCACACACACACCTGTCTGTCTCCTCATTGACCCAGCTCTCAGTCTCTCTCCACACACACCTGTCTGTCTCCTCATTGACCCAGCTCTCAGTCTCTCTCCACACACACACCTGTCTGTCTCCTCAGTGACCCAGCTCTCAGTCTCTCCACACACACACCTGTCTGTCTCCTCAGTGTCCCAGCTCTCAGTCTCTCCACACACACACCTGTCTGTCTCCTCAGTGACCCAGCTCTCAGTCTCTCTCCACACACACCTGTCTGTCTCCTCAGTGACCCAGCTCTCAGTCTCTCTCCACACACACACCTGTCTGTCTCCTCATTGACCCAGCTCTCAGTCTCTCTCCACACACACACCTGTCTGTCTCCTCATTGACCCAGCTCTCAGTCTCTCTCCACACACACACCTGTCTGTCTCCTCAGTGACCCAGCTCTCAGTCTCTCTCCACACACACCTGTCTGTCCCCTCAGTGACCCAGCTCTCAGTCTCTGTCCACACACACACCTGTCTGTCTCCTCATTGACCCAGCTCTCAGTCTCTGTCCACACACACCTGTCTGTCTCCTCAGTGACCCAGCTCTCAGTCTCTCCACACACACACCTGTCTGTCTCCTCAGTGACCCAGCTCTCAGTCTCTCTCCACACACACACCTGTCTGTCTCCTCATTGACCCAGCTCTCAGTCTCTCTCCACACACACACCTGTCTGTCCCCTCAGTGACCCAGCTCTCAGTCTCTCTCCACACACACCTGTCTGTCCCCTCAGTGACCCAGCTCTCAGTCTCTCTCCACACACACACCTGTCTGTCTCCTCAGTGACCCAGCTCTCAGTCTCTCTCCACACACACACCTGTCTGTCTCCTCAGTGACCCAGCTCTCAGTCTCTCTCCACACACACCTGTCTGTCTCCTCAGTGACCCAGCTCTCAGTCTCTCTCCACACACACACCTGTCTGTCTCCTCAGTGACCCAGCTCTCAGTCTCTCTCCACACACACCTGTCTGTCCCCTCAGTGACCCAGCTCTCAGTCTCTCTCCACACACACACCTGTCTGTCTCCTCAGTGACCCAGCTCTCAGTCTCTCTCCACACACACACCTGTCTGTCTCCTCAGTGACCCAGCTCTCAGTCTCTCCACACACACCTGTCTGTCTCCTCAGTGACCCAGCTCTCAGTCTCTCTCCACACACACCTGTCTGTCTCCTCAGTGACCCAGCTCTCAGTCTCTCTCCACACACACACCTGTCTGTCCCCTCAGTGACCCAGCTCTCAGTCTCTCTCCACACACACACCTGTCTGTCTCCACAGTGACCCAGCTCTCAGTCTCTCTCCACACACACACCTGTCTGTCTCCTCAGTGTCCCAGCTCTCAGTCTCTCTCCACACACACACCTGTCTGTCTCCTCAGTGACCCAGCTCTCAGTCTCTCTCCACACACACCTGTCTGTCTCCTCAGTGACCCAGCTCTCAGTCTCTCTCCACACACACAC
>NC_044506.1:637500-702500 GCF_902362185.1 Chanos chanos | reverse complement strand
GCCGAGCTCCGCCCTCAGTCAGAGATGTTTAGACTTTTATAGCAAAATGACTGACGCTGAGGTAGTGACCGTTTCTGTAAGAATGCCTGTGGGAGTGAACAGGCAGACGGTTTGAATTCTGATTGGCTGCTGGATTTATGGGTGGGGAAAAGAGAGTCAATGGAAGTTTTAGGAGGTGTTCTGTCCTTTGAAGATCAAATACTTCATGTGACCATTAATCTGTTTTGCGGTGTTTAAATATTATAATCATAGATTATGACAATTTGTCTCTTCTGAAATCTCCTGTCCACTCTTTTGACAAGGTGCCAAAAAAACCTCGTTCCCTCTTCATGTTCAGGTCATGAGATTAATGTTTAGCTGTCAACGGAAAGGTGTGCCAAGCCAACAAATGTAGCATTTAAAGAACACAGAAACCAGTGAAGAACACAGAAACCAGTGAAGAACACAGAAACCAGTGAAGAATACAGAAACCAGTGAAGAAAGAAACCAGTGAAGAACACAGAAACCAGTGAAGAAAACAGAAACCAGTATTTTTCTTTACCGAGTTCTGTTGTTTCCTGTGGTTACGTGTAGCTGACTGGTCGTCTGTAGTGACGAGCATTTAAATAGATTTCAGGACAGACCCAGTGGGGCAGACCCATCTACAGCACTGTGTGAACGAGTCCAGACCCACATCTACAGCATTGTGTGAACGAGTCCAGACCCACATCTACAGCACTGTGTGAATGAGTCCAGACCCACATCTACAGCACTGTGTGAATGAGTCCAGACCCACATCTACAGCACTGTGTGAACGAGTCCAGACCCACATCTACAGCATTGTGTGAACGAGTCCAGACCCACATCTACAGCACTGTGTGAATGAGTCCAGACCCACATCTACAGCACTGTGTGAACGAGTCCAGACCCACATCCACAGCACTGTGTGAATGAGTCCAGACCCACATCCACAGCACTGTGTGAACGAGTCCAGACCCACATCTACAGCACTGTGTGAACGAGTCCAGACCCACATCTACAGCATTGTGTGAACGAGTTCAGACACACATCTACAGCACTGTGTGAATGAGTCCAGACCCACATCTACAGCACTGTGTGAATGAGTCCAGACCCACATCCACAGCACTGTGTGAATGTGTCCAGACCCACATCCACAGCACTGTGTGAACGAGTCCAGACGCACATCCACAGCACTGTGTGAATGAGTCCAGACCCACATCTACAGCACTGTGTGAATGAGTCCAGACCCACATCCACAGCACTGTGTGAATGTGTCCAGACCCACATCCACAGCACTGTGTGAACGAGTCCAGACGCACATCCACAGCACTGTGTGAATGAGTCCAGACCCACATCTACAGCACTGTGTGAATGAGTCCAGACCCACATCTACAGCACTGTGTGAATGAGTCCAGACCCACATCTACAGCACTGTGTGAACGAGTCCAGACCCACATCCACAGCACTGTGTGAATGAGTCCAGACCCACATCTACAGCACTGTGTGAACGAGTCCAGACCCACATCCACAGCACTATGTGAATGTGTCCAGACCCACATCTACAGCATTGTGTGAACGAGTCCAGACCCACATCTACAGCATTGTGTGAATGAGTCCAGACCCACATCTACAGCACTGTGTGAATGAGTCCAGACCCACATCTACAGCACTGTGTGAATGAGTCCAGGCCCAACGGGGCAGACCCACATCTACAGCACTGTGTGAATGAGTCTCATTCATTGGCCTTTCCTCTGCACACTCACCACATCTCTATGCTGACTTGGAGTGAGATGCTTTAGGACAAACTTGAGTATATGGCTGATGTCCTGGGCACATACAGACATCCTGCTGTATTTAGTCTGTTTGCTGGCAGTGGTGGAGACAGTCAGTCAGTTAAGGCTGTGCACTGTGGAGGCTGAGCAGTGCTTTTCACACAGTGAACACGCCAGACAGTGTCTGACACACGCGTTACATACCCCAGACAGTGTCTGACACACGCGTTACATACCCCAGACAGTGTCTGACACACGCATTACATACCTCAGACAGTGTCTGACACACGCGTTACATACCTCAGACAGTGTCTGACACACGCATTACATACCTCAGACAGTGTCTGACACACGCGTTACATACCTCAGACAGTGTCTGACACACGCGTTACATACCTCAGACAGTGTCTGACACACGCGTTACATACCTCAGACAGTGTCTGACACACGCGTTACATACCTAATGATTCCGTCCAAAGACATTAATAATGACTATGGTCATACTGGCCATCTCCCTGTCCTCTCCCCTGTTCATTAGGAGCATACGGTTTAAACTGGTCATGACTGAT
This sequence comes from Chanos chanos, assembly GCF_902362185.1. NCBI lineage: Eukaryota > Metazoa > Chordata > Actinopteri > Gonorynchiformes > Chanidae > Chanos > Chanos chanos. The sequence continues at coordinate 700,159 of NC_044506.1, read as the reverse complement.
GAACGCGTGTTGATCAGCTGTTATTTATTTTTTTCTTGGTTTAGTTCGCCTCTTTCATCACCAACCACCACAGAGTGGGATCTGTCACGTGTCTGTTCTACCACAGAGTGGGATCTGTGACATTTCTGTTAGACCACAGAGTGGGATCTGTTACATTTCACGTCTGTTCCACCACAGAGTGGGATCTGTCACATTTCTGTTCTACTGCTTATTTCATTAACTGATTTGGGTTTAGCATCATTTTACTAAAGACAGGGATTACGTCGGCACAGACACTGTCCAAACAAAGCAAATGTGTTTGAGCGCGTTATAATTTAGCACATTAATACTCTGTATAGGGAAAGGTCTGATCTGTATTGTTTTATTGATACTGGACTGGTCTTACTGGTTGAAACTGTTAGGGTTAGAGAAGGTTAACATGCTGGGGAATGACTGGACTGGTCTTACTGGTTGAAACTGTTAGGGTTAGAGAAGGTTAACATGCTGGGGAATGACTGGACTGGTCTTACTGGTTGAAACTGTTAGGGTTAGAGAGGGTTAAGTTGCTGAGACACTGGGTGTGAAGTCCAGAGTTTAATGTGGCTGATGCAATGGGTATGTGAGGCTGAAAACGTGGACTCAGAGAGAGAGCTCTTATCTGAGCTATAAAACACAGATTAAGATGGTTTATGTTAAATACTTTAGCTTCATGGTGTCTGTGGACTGTGAGTGTAGTGAGTGAAGCAGTCCAGTAGATGCTAGCCCACCACTGCTCACTGGCAGGGCCAAATCTGCCTCTCTGTGGTGCCTGCAGCTGGTGGTGATTAATGGCAGGAAGCCGGAGGGGGACAGTGTCCCCGTCACTGTAACAACAGCTCCCATTGGTTGATTGGGATGCCAGTTTAGTCATGGGCGGATCTGGAGAATCATAGCGTGAACCTCGCTTGCATGATGGATTCCTGAAGAAGTTCTCTGTGGTCTGGTGAACAGTGACTGTGGATGACTCCACATGTGGCAGTCTGACTCTGTCTCTAGACCTGGTTCCTCTCTGTACAGCAGACAGTAAAGGCGTTAATAAAAGATGTTCAAATATCAAAACTCATTCGGGTTTTTTTTCTCCACTCCTCACAGAGACCAGTGATACTAATGCTATGTATCCTGCCCTTTTTTAAATGCACAATCAAAGACGCATCAGTCCCACTCCACTGGATACAGCACATGTTTATTTATTATTTATTATTTATTACAGTGGTTTAACCACAGACACTATACATACAGAAATGTCCTCTGACAGCCAGATACAGACTCCTCACTGACTCTGACAATCACACACTTCTGCTTCACCACAAACTACTGACTATTATTACAGGGTCATGAACCAGTGCAGGCTTGTGCTTGTGAAGCAGCAGAAGGATCTTAATGCTGAGGTTTGTCCCGTGTGTGTACGTGACCCATCTTCTGTAGTCAGAGTTACATGGGGCGCTCTCTGGGGCGGGTCACAAAATGCCACCACAGAGGGGGGAGCTCGCCTTCCTTACGGGCCGGAGGTAAGGCCTCTGATTTGGGTCCATCACCCGTAGTCTCCTCCTGCAACTGCTGGACCTGCACACAGAGATCACAGAACTCTAAACCACTGGCACACACAGAGATCACAGAACTCTAAACCACAGAGAGATCACAGAACTCTAAACCACTGGCACACACAGAGATCACAGAACTCTAAACCACTGGCACACACAGAGATCACAGAACTCTAAACCACTGGCACACACAGAGATCACAGAACTCTAAACCACTGGCACACACAGAGATCACAGAACTCTAAACCACTGGCACACACAGAGATCACAGAACTCTAAACCACTGGCACACACAGAGGTCACAGAACTCTAAACCACTGGCACACACAGAGATCACAGAACTCTAAACCACTGGCACACACAGAGATCACAGAACTCTAAACCACTGGCACACACAGAGATCACAGAACTCTAAACCACTGGCACACACAGAGGTCACAGAACTGTAAACCATAGACTTATTCAAATATGAATGCAATGTGTTAGATATTGCAGAGATCTGGTACAAAACTCTGTACCAGATCAAAACACTTCTGGGATGGAAACATTAGGACTGTGTTATGATCAAACACTAGAATTCCACGCTAATTAGACTGGATTTTAAAATCTCGTCATTTCTAAGCCTGCACAGACTAAAGCACACCTGTCTCTCTCCCAACACAGACTAAAACACACCTGTCTCTCTCCCAACATAGACTAAAACACACCTGTCTCTCTCCCAACATAGACTAAAACACACCTGTCTCTCTCCCAACACAGACTAAAACACACCTCTCTTTCCCAACACAGACTAAAGCACACCTGTCTCTCTCCCAACACAGACTAAAACACACCTGTCTCTCTCCCAACATAGACTAAAACACACCTGTCTCTCTCCCAACATAGACTAAAACACACCTGTCTCTCTCCCAACACAGACTAAAACACACCTCTCTTTCCCAACTCTGAGCTCGCAGTTTCTTCCACTGTTCTCTCTTGGCAAAGTAATCCGGGTACATGGCCTTCTCAGAGGGGTGCCAGGTATCCAGACACCATTCAGGAACCTGTAAGGAACGGTTATTAATTAACCACCGGACATAACACAGACAAATCTGAACTTCACTCATGATCAACTTGTAACTTGTGACCGGTCGCGGGACAGGTTAATTAGGTGTTCAAATCAACGCACCTTGTAGCATTCATATCTCTCATAGGACGTTCCGCCCGGAGAGTCGGGGAAAAGGTAGGGCTGGGGGTGCTGGTTGGCCCAGAATTCCTCCTCTCCAGCCTTGAGCATCATGGTGGCTTTGACCATGTCCTTCTCGTGTTTATTCTCATCAAAACGAGCCCGTAGCAAGCAAGCATAGAAACGATACTTGTCCCTGAAACAGCGACAACCACGCAGAATAAAATCAGTTTACAAATGAACCATGTCAACGTCGTGGAAACTATAATGAATTAGTGAACTCTAAAAATGAAATATGTAGGCCACTGCTACCGAGCCGGTAAATATCTTGGTAACCGATTTGCTGGCCTGCTCACGATAGCACCGATTGACCTGTTTGTCCCTTACAAAGTGACCTACCGTCCCATATATCCAGTCTGAATGAAGTAACAAGACAATTAACAACGTCTTCATATGACATGCAATGTTACCTAAATATACACCATGACTCCAGGTGCCTGAGTGATTTTTTGTAAAGCCGTAAGACTTTCTGATGATGAGTTAAATATGCCGAAGCCATGTTCCGCCCAGCGCCACAACAGGACTATGGGATTCTGGAGGTTTACAACGTGAGAAGAAATAAAAGCTGTACTATGTGCGCAGCACATTTTGACAACAAAAAGAGTAGCAAACGACCTAAATGTTTTTTTGGATATTGCTTATATTTATATCGGATTTGTAATAGATACCTAATATAATTAGCTTGCAGTAACAGTACATTAACGACTAATCGGTGAATCTGAAGCGTTACTGCACCGCATGGAGGAAATGTGATATGTGCGTTTATTCCAGTAATTAAGGTGTGTCGTCATGAGGACGGCAAAACTTGCATTTGGCGTGTTTCAATCTGCTGTCTCTAGGTTTGCAATGGCAAACCATAAGTTTATCGGTAGGAAGTCTACAATGGCCGTTCCTGTTTCTTGTCTGCATTTTTGTGTATGTTATGCATTAAAACTGTGAACTGGGATGTGTTCCCAGTGTTGGCTGAACGCTCATTCCAGTGGATGAGAGTGAATGACCGTTGTTAGAGCGAAGCGTAGCGTTTCGTGTGACACCGCTGTACAGAGAACTGTAAATACGAATGTACAAGAGAAATGCTGCCTGCAATTCAAATCTCATCGGTTTTGTACACTTTTCGGTCGACTGAACTGACGATTTCTTTCTCTACCTGCAGACATTGGTATTAATCTGACAGACCCCATGTTTAGGGGAATTTACAGAGGCACCCAGAAACACCAAGGCAAGTCTGGACATCCTACTGAAGTTATGAACGGTCAAACCACACCTGTCAAATTATAACTTATCTATGTACTGTTTTCAGATGATTTTGACCAAGTTATACAAAGAGCCCTCCATGTCGGAGTTGAGAAGGTAATTTTCCTTTGCACGTCGTGACTAATTCCCAACATGTTCTCTTGCATTTATATGGATTTTCGTTGTTAAAAGGAGTTGCATTGTTAAATTTCAGTTTATGATCACGGGGGGAAATCTGGAGGACAGTAAGGAGGCTCTGAAGTTGGCAGAGAGCAGAGGTAAGAATGCTCTCACACACACACACACACAAACACACACACGCACAGAGAGAACTTAGGGTTCTAGTAGAGATAGAAGTTGTATTGTAATCAGGAGCATTTGATGAGGTGTTTTGTGCTGGGGTTTTTGGAGCTCTGAATAACCATCCTCCCCTGTGTGTGTGATCAGATGAGTTTTACAGTACGGTGGGTTGTCACCCGACTCGCTGCGGTGAGTTTGAGCAGCAGGACCCAGAGCAGTACGATGCTGCCCTGAGAAGCCTGGCCAAAGCCAACAGAGGCAAAGTGGTGGCCGTCGGCGAGTGCGGACTGGGTAAGACGTTTGTGTGACTTGAACCCTGATGGTGGAATGTGTCTGACATCTGGCTCTGATGGGTCATGTGCTGAATGGCTCTCTCTCTGTGATGGGTCAGATTTTGACAGGTTGGAGTTTTGTCCCAGAGAGACTCAGCTCAAGTAGGTGTTTCTGTTTCTTTCCATCCTCACTGTTTCTGAAATTTAAGTTTCCTTTCAGATGAGTTTGTGTGTGAAGTTTCACAGATGATTTTCATTTTTCTCTCTCTCTTTCTCTCTCTCTCTGTCTCTCTCTCTCTCGCTCTCTCTGTCTCTCTCTCGCTCTCTCTATCTCGCTCTCTCTCTCTTTCTCTCTTTCTCCCTCTGTCTCTCTCTCATGCTCTCTCTCTCTCTCACACTCTCTCTCTCTCAGGTACTTTGAGAAGCAGTTTGACCTGGCAGAGGAGGTCAGACTGCCCATGTTCCTACACTGCAGAAACTCCCATAAGGATTTCCTGGGTATGAACAGAGGTTATCAGGAACAGAGAGCTAAGCCCCATCTGTCTCATCTACCAATAGTCAATGTGTCTCATTTACCAATAGTCAATGTGTCTCATTTACCGATAGTCAATCTGTCTCATCTACCAATAGTCAGTCTGTCTCATCTACCAATAGTCAATCTGAGTGCATTTTCTCAGTGTTCTGTCGAACAGTCGAAATTCTTTGCTCCAGTATAATGGATAGTCTGTGTGGATGGTCTTTGTTTTTCAGACATTATGAAAAGAAACCGAGACAGATGTGTTGGAGGTGTGGTAAGTAAAGAATGGAAGTGTGTGTGTGTGACTCTGTGTGTGTGTGTATGTGTGTTTTGACCCAGGGACATGTGAGTTATTAATACTGTTGTGATGGTACAGGTTCATTCGTTTGATGGCACTGTGGAGGATGCGGCTGCCCTCATTGACCTGGATCTGTACATCGGCATCAACGGATGGTGAGGAGTCGTGGATAATCTGACGTGTGTGTGTTCTGATCCGTTAACCTCAGAACCACAAACCAAGTGCTCTCTTCTGCTCTTTTCCAGTTCTTTAAAAACAGAGGCAAATATTGAGGCAATGAAATCCATCCCTACAGAGAGACTTATGATAGAGACAGGTTTGTCAAAAATTCACAGATAACTCTGCTTTGGTCGCTGCCTTTCCATTCAAAGCACAGACTTTTAACTCAGAAAATTCAAATAATTCAGCAGGAACTTGATTAGTAGCTATGAATGGCTTTTTAGATGATAGATTCTTGACAAATTTAAAGCATTCTTATATTTTGTTAAAGATTCTTAGGTACAAATTTTGTGAAATGGATTTTCCTTCAGACTTTTCTAAAATACTTGCACACACACACACACACACACACACACACGCATCTCTCTGTGGCCATCTGTACAGGTGTTATTTTTTTCAGATGCTCCGTGGTGTGGAGTGAAGAACACTCATGCTGGCTCAAAGTTTATTAAAACTACATTTCCCACAAAGAAGAAGTGGGAGGCGGGGCACTGCCTGAAGGACAGGAACGAGCCCTGCCACATCATGTAGGTCCCCTCACTGCTAGCGAACACAGGACTGAGTCCACGTTATATTTTGAGAAGCAAACAGATGTCTTTATGAAGTTTTTTTATCTTCATGTGGACAGTGACCTGGTCGTTGTAAATTAAATGTTGTGAATCTTAATTTTAAAAAAAGAAAATATTGTATTCTTAATGAACAGTTCTATATGGCTGCAATTGAATGCAAGGCTGGAGTCTACTCTTTTGTTCAATTCTAGTGTCCCCTTTTTCTGTGAACCCTTTTTCTCCCACCAGAAAGCACATAATCAGTCTCTAAGTGAATCTTTTCATTTTGTTCAGGTTTAAAATGGTCTACATTATTATTTAAACATGTGTTTCATTCCTTTTCTCAGACAAGTATTGGAGATCATGGCAGCTGCCAGGAATGAAGACCCCGTGGAGTTGGCCAACGCTGTTTACGACAACACGATGAGAGTTTTCTTCTCAGGGAGCTGATGCTCTGGACCCACACTGGACCTACTCACCAGCCAGTAGACCTCTTATGGAGTCTCCGCCCCTCATGGTTTACGTGGCCAATAGCCAAGTAAAGGCTGATTCTCAGTGAAAGGAATGTGGAGTACATGAATACTGAGATGCGTTTGAATTAAACCGAATGCTTTGGAGCGTAATCTTTTTGTTGTTTGGGGTCTTTTGAATGATTGATATCAGACAGTACCTTCTTCACTACACACTCACGTCCATGCCGACTGTCATGGAAGAATGGTGATTTGAACACAGCTGTTGACTCACAGTCGCCCCACCCCCTCATACCTACAGACCTTGCCTCACAGTTCACAGTATTACTTTTTTCTTTATATACATATCATTACAGTAGCTGCAATACTTATTCCTGTTAAACTCACTCACTGCCAAACTTTTAAAATAAGAGTGTCAGTCGTCAGCTCTTTTCTGCGACAGCACGTTCCAATCACACAGTCCCATTGGCTGCAAGGCTGAATTTCGTGATGTTGTTTTAAAAGATATACTTTTCCCAAGAATAGTAAATAGCAGGAAATGTTGGGAAAGTACAAGAGTAAGTAAAAGCAAGAGAGGACGTGCTGACATCAACGTCACAACCCTGGGACGTCTCGAACACGGCCTACGTCACACTGCGATAAAAAGCCCCACCCACTTCCGCGTTCTTCGCATAGCAACAAGAGGATAGCGAAGATGGCGGACAGTGGGGCCGCCGTTAAATAACGTGTGATAAGCGCAGAGCACCAAGAAAACTATAAAGAACAGACTGCGATTGACCGAATTTGTGTGTCATGGCGTCCACTAACGCTCGGCTGGGACAGCAGGCTTTGGCCGTGCTGGATGTAGCTCTGCGCGTTCCCTGTATCTTCATCATCGACGCCATACTCAACTCTTACTATGATCCCGGAGCTGGATGGGCCGGGACAGCGGGGAAGGTTTCAATCAGAGTCCTGGGTAAGACTTATGAATTCGCCCTTCTCCTTATTTTGATCTGTCGCCTCCGAATCTGAGTTGCTGTATTATACACAGCTCTATTTACTAACATTAGCTGTGCCTATTAGCCTCCGAGCTAACTTAGCTTGCCACCTGTCAGAAAAGTACTCCGGCCTTGACTCTGGCTCCACTGACACTCCTCTATCTAAAGCCGATTTCTCGGCGATAACAACCTTGGCCTTTGAATTGCTCAACAGCATTCAACTCTTACAGTAGTGCTGACGTTTGTAATGCACTGTAGCTGACCGGCAGTCTTAGCTATTAGCCGTCCGTCCCGCACCTGTCCCTGTCAATGGCTGTTAAAATGAGCATACACTAAAGCTGTAACCTACATAAAATGACGTAAAATTGTGACTGTTTTGGCGGATTGTATGTAAGTAGGTTTAACTGTGAGCTATCGGAACACCGGGCGGAGGCGTTTCACTCCATATAAAGTTGAAAGAACACTCAAATCGAGTTAGTAAACAACCCGGAGGACAGTCTGAACATCCTCACAAATATGTCCGGTGTTTGTTGAGACTAGTCTGTCCTGAAGAGGCAGCGCAGTATGAAAGACGTTTTAAAAAGATGTTTTGAATTTGATTTGTGTATGTTAATAACCTCTTTTCCTCTGATATACAGTATCATTCTAAATTCACAGTGTCTACTTAACATGTAAGCTTATAACATTTTCACTTGCAAGCAAAACTCATCTTGAGTTCAGATGAAATCATTCTGACAACTTACTTATCCACATAGATTTTAAAATGTTAACTCTATGATTCAGGCACTGAACAGCAGAACTCATTTCCTTGTTTTCCTGTTTTATTACAGGTATAGTTGTGTCTGCTGTGGTCCTGGTTCTGTCGCAGAAGTCCCTGTTCAAGTTCTACATGCTCTTCATGGCTGTGCTGCTGGGAGCAGTGGCCATTCTTATCAATTATTATGCCACCTCACACATAGACTTCTACAGCGTCTACTACAAAGCGGCACTGGGCTTCCAGCTGCTTCCGCGGAACCGGCCCACCCTGTGGCTGGGACTTGCTGTGCTCCAGTTGCTGTTTGGGTTGGGTTACGTGGTTCTGATGAATGTGCAGTCGGTGCTGGCGGGACTGGTGGTTTTGGACATTATGGTTCCTCTGTGGGGACTGATTATGGACTTGCCCTCAGACGTACGGCAGCTCTTAACCGTCACCTCAGGTCTGGTCTTGGCCCTGAACACGGCCGTGTGTCTTCTGCTGAAGCTAAAGTGGTTTTACTACTCCTGCCGATACGTCTACCTGCTCATACGGCACATGTACCGCATCTACGGCCTACAGCTGCTGCTGGAGGACACGTGGAAGAGGATCCGCTTCCCGGACGTTCTCCGAGTGTTCTGGCTGACGCGCATGACGGCGCAGGCCATTATCCTGGTGTACGTGGTGAAGGTGGTGCGGGACGAGAGCGGAGATCAGGCGTACCTGACGTGGGACGTCTTCTGGGACCTGTTCAGTAACCTGATCATCAGCGGCTGTGACTCCACCCTCACCGTGCTCGGCATGAGTGCCGTAATCTCCTCCATCGCTCACTACCTGGGCCTCAGCATCCTGGCCTTCATCGGCTCCACCGAGGAAGAGGATAAGCGCTTGGGCTTTGTGGCGCCGGTGCTGTTCTTCATCCTGGCCCTGCAGACAGGCCTAAGCGGTCTGGATCCGGAGGAGCGTCTGGTCCGTCTCAGTCGGAACATGTGCCTCCTGCTGACGGCCATCCTGCACTTCATCCACGGCATGACGGATCCCGTGCTCATGTCCCTCAGTGCCTCTCACGTGTCCTCCTTCAGACGGCACTTCCCCGTCCTGCTGGTGTCTCTCTGTCTTTTTGTGTTACCGGTGGTGCTAAGCTACGCTCTGTGGCACCACTACGCCCTCAACACCTGGCTCTTCGCTGTCACTGCCTTCTGCGTGGAGCTCTGCCTCAAGGTGATGGTGTCTTTGACGGTCTACGCCCTCTTCATGGTGGACGGCTACTACAACGTGCTTTGGGAGAAGCTGGACGATTATGTGTACTACGTGCGTTCCACTGGCAACGTCATCGAGTTCGTTTTTGGCGTCATCATGTTTGGGAATGGCGCCTACACCATGATGTTCGAATCCGGCAGCAAGATCCGCGCCTGCATGATGTGCCTCCACGCCTATTTCAACATTTACCTGCAGGCCAAGAACGGCTGGAAGACCTTCATCAACCGCCGCACGGCCGTCAAGAAGATCAACTCCCTGCCGGAGGTCAAAGGGGCACAGCTAAGGGCCATTGAGGACGTTTGTGCCATCTGCTACCAGGAGTTTGCCACGTCGGCACGCATCACGCCATGCCACCACTACTTCCACGCTCTGTGTCTGCGGAAGTGGCTGTACATCCAGGACACCTGCCCTATGTGCCACCAGAAAGTCTACATCGAGGAGGAGTCTCGTGACAGGGCACCTTTCTCCAACAATAATGGCTACGGCGCTCCGGGCCAGGAGCAGGGAGAGTTTGCCGAGCCGGGTGGGGCTGAGGCGGGGGGTGTGGCTGGTGGGCGGGGTCCAGAGGAGGAGCTGCTGGAGGATAATGACAGCATAGAGTACGACGAGGAGGAGTGGGGGACCCAAACGGACGGCACCCCCATAGAGGAGGACTATATCAACGACGACACAGACTCAAATGGAGACTGATCACGGCTTGACTGATATTTAAGTTTCAAACATCTTAATTCTCAACATCAGGGATGTCCTTTGTTTTTGTCAGTCCTTAAAAATGGTTGGGGTTTTTTTGTGTGTGTGTGTGTGTTAGTGCGCATGCATGCGTGTGTGGGAGAGCGTGTGAGTATTGTGTTTCCCAAAGGGCTGTTTGAGGTGTGATGTGTGTAGTGAGTGCCTAAATGGTGAATGAGGAGAGCAGTGTGTGTGTGTGCGCGTAAGGATGAGAGACACACACACACATTCCTGTTGTTCTCTGGGAATGCCTTTGGAGGTGTGTTGACTGAGAAACACAGGGCTGAGAGAACTGATTACACAGCCCTGACAGACAAGGAGAGGTTTCGATCAAAAATGACTTGCTACTGTACTCACAGATACCTCTTTATTGTTACTAATGGTCTCTTGTGTGACCTTGCTTAAAATTGTGTACATTATTGTACATGTAATAATAAAAAAATACACTTTCCCTTAGATAAGAGAAGGATGTATTCCTATGAGTGTTTCCAGAAGCTTCTGGACCCAGAGAAGAATTGTGAGGTGACAGACAGACAGACACTGCATCATGTCTCATTTAAGACCATGTTTGTGTTCTGAACCCCGCCTAGGCATTTTAGTATAAGAACTCTGTTTAATAATGATTTTAACGCACCCAGAACTCTTGGTATTAAAACAATGTCCATTCACATATTGGTAGCTATAGTTCATATCCTCATATTTACTCCTGCTGTCAGTGACTGGTACGTACCTCTAACTCACAAGCTTTGGTATCCAACAAGAACACGGAGGTGTCTCTCAGTATTCTGCAATGAACTTCTGAGGTATAACTGGAAGTTTTTCTTCAAATCATGAGATTTAAAAACACATCTGATTATTCTGTGGAATAACTTGCTGTCAGAACTGAAGGATGCTGAAGATTAGATGTAATCTGTCTGCTTTCAGGATTTCAGGTGACCACTGCGCATACTGCTGTCCGCTACGAAGAATCAGTGTAAATAAAACCATCTTTGATAGTGGTTTACATCTCACGTCTGGACAAAAAGATCTTTTTTAAGTGTTGTCTCATTTTCAATAAATTACACATCTGTCTGTGTGTTCCAAAAGTGCACTCCTTTGAACCGTCTTGGAGTGTCGTGTCTTTTGCCGAGGCTAGTTAAGCAGAGAGCCCTGGTCGCTCTGGAGATCTCAGCCGTCAACCCCCCCCCCCCCCCCCCCCCCCCCCCCAGTGCAATAGCACTGTGTCTGTGCTCAGGTCTGACACTTTGAAGGCTATTCTCACCACTCCTGTCTTGGTATTTTGTTTGTAGGCTGGATCATTAGCCTCCCTGAAGGGACTGCTAGGCTGAAGGACTTTGGATTTGTTAAATAAATGTTGTCCTTTGGCCTAGATCTGCACTCACAAGTTACCTTTCAGCTCCAGATCCACAGTATGTAATGTCCCAGACTTTATGTACTGTAATTATGGCGTCACGCAGAGACATTGCTTAGTGTAACCACCTGCCCACGAGGAAAGCTATCGTTTTTATTAACCCACGATATCCGTATACTTACTACACGTTACAGACCAGTGACAATGACGCCCTGGACTAGATAGTAATTGGCGTTGATGTAAGACAGCCTTCTTCCCTAAGATATCGACCTTTCTAACCACAGAACTGCCGTGACAGCTGATGCTTACGTAACTCGTCTCAAGTTCGTTTTATGTTTCATGGTATTGTTGGATTCAAACAGTACCTGTTTTAGAAACTAAAGTGTTACCTGTAATACAGTGATATTCTAGGATTGTTTTGCAGGCGAAAATATTAAGATTTCTTGTAGGGAAATGTAGTGTGTGTGTTGTCGACTGGAACGCTGGTTTTCACAGACTTTGCTCAGGTGAAGACATACAGGTCCCATAATGCATTTCGCAGTGGGTGTGTTGTAGGTGCCTACGTACACAGCAAACGCGGTCTGGTAATTTTGATAAATTTTAAATTTGTCACGGGAGTGGAAACCCTAATTTTTCTGCAATGCTTTGCTCTGATTGAAAGTAAGTCCACTTAGAAACCCGATGAAGTGGTGAAAGCAAAAACAAAAGACAGTTTAGCTTATCGCGATCAGATGAGGAATCAACATGTGTGAGATGTTTCCACATGACTCATCCTGAGCCCCGGGTGTCAGAGTGGGAAACACGGTGACGCGACCGGGGCTAGAGTTCAGCGCTGGTGACATTGTGACATTGCTCTGGGAGACCCAACCGTTCGACACTACAGGCATTGCTTTTGGGAAGACGCGCCATTCGAAGGATGGGATACGTGTGTTTGATCTCCCGCTGTTTCTGTTTTTTAATGTATGAATGAAACTTCCCAAGTTACAGCGAAATGGAGAAACGGACTAGTTCACTCTGAACAAGTTCCGAAAACGCGAAGCACACGGACTAAGTTAAAGGTAAAGTCAGTGAACTGAGTTTGAAGTACTGTCCTACTGATTTTTAAACTCTCTTTGATTCTCAAGTTCTTGGTTTCAGTCATTAGCTAACTTTGTAACGAAGTTAGCATGTCAATATCTGCCTTTCTTCGCGAACTCATTTGCCACGACTCTCGCCGGTAGATGGGAAGCCACTAAACCGAACAGAAGTTTTACATTACATTGCTGTTTGCTGTCGTAAAAGCTTATTTGACTGTAATTTTGCAGGTCCTGCGGTAGACTGAAGATAATTATTTTTTTACTGTCTGTTTACAGCGATGCTAAGGTTGGTCCACAGATCGCTCTGTCCCTCTGGGATGTTAGGACGGACAGTAACGCCGAGTAGTATTACCAGAAAGTTTCCTATACAACCTAACTGCGAGAAATGCTTTCTGGGAACACACTCCCGCAGCGAAAAACTAGAGTCACTGAGCTCTCCCAAAAGAGCCAAAGACTTCATCTACTGTCTCCACGCCAGCGAGAGAATCTGTTTACTCAAAGAGCTCCAGAGCTTTGAATCCACAGCAGTAGCCCAAGGTAAGCAAAACAGACAGACAACTCACAATGAACTTCTGGTAATGTGACGCTGAAACTGAAGAACGTTATTTTCATTTATACCCTAAAGATAAAATAGGTGCGGCACGTGATGTGTGTCCTTGAGTGTGTGTGCGCGCGCTCAAGGGTGATTGAGACGCTGCGTTCTCAGGGCGTGACATTCTTTTATAGCAGTGCCGGAGCAAGCCCCTGTGAATGTCAGCTGTCACTTACTGACCTGTCCTTTTATTTGAGTTTTTTTCATAGCAGTGAAAGAGATCTACAGAGACTCAGAATGACACACCCTGTGTGTGTGTGTGTGTGAGTGTGTGTGTGTGAGGTGTGGCTTTTGAGGAATCAGTTGCTAAGGGAATGTAACTCAGGAGTCCTGAAATAGTTCACTCTGATGCTCCACTGCAGTTATGAAACAAACTCAAATGTTTTCAGTGCATCTTGGATAAAGAGTTTATTTTCATGGAAGACTTAAACCTGTCTGCATGGTTTTTTTTTTCTGTTTTGACACATGTTGGCAGAGAGAGATAGGACTTAGTGTGTGTGTTCTCTTCACACCAGGCACTCACTGTGTGTATGAGGATCAGACACTTCTAGACCTCAGATTCCTCAACACACACACACACACACACGCGCGTTTTAAATAGCATTGTAATTTTACACTGTAAAGGCAGTCTTGTGTGTGTATCTGTGAGGGAGAGAGAGGACTGAGTATGTGAGTTTGTGCGTGTGTGTGTGTGTGTGTGTGTGTGTGTGTGTGTGTGTGTCCATGTGTGTGTGTGTGTGTGTGTGTGTGTGGTGGTTAGGGCACAGATGGGCTGTGGTTTCATCCTTGTAAAGAGAAATATTTTCTGTGATTTATTTTCACTCACAGTTCTCTGCGATTAACGCTCTGGTTCACAACTCCCTTTTCCGACTCGGAGTATTGAGGATATCAGCTCGCCCTGTTTCTGTTGACCATCTCTTTCACTTCCCAACACACAGACCACTCCCATTAGCTGATTATTAACTGGGACCAGTCCCCGCCTTAGATGGAGGGTGTCACCATGCATTCCGTACAGGCACATCCATCCACCTGTCTATACGCCTGAAAATTTCTGTGCAGGTCTCCAGACGGGAGTCTCAAAGCTCCGCCCAGACCCAAACTCTTCCCCTCTCTGCTGCCTGTCAGACCTGTGTCAGCACGAGTGTGTTGCCTCAGTGCCACATCAGTGTGTGTTAGTGTCTTTAGACTCTGCTGTGGTATCTAAGCAAGTTTCAGGTTTCAAGTTTCAAGTTTATTTAGAGCCCAAAATCACTGGTTACAGTCTCAAAGGGCTCTACGTGCCCACAACAAACAAAACAGGACGGCACCCCCTGACTCAATCCTCATGGCGGGCGAGAAAAAACTCCCCAAAAACCCAAAAGGGAAATGGGAAAATGGGAGAAATCTTGAGAAGGACCACAGAGAGAGGAGACCCCTTCATGGCCAGACAGGTGTGTGATAGGTGCCGACCTAGCCGGAATTACAATCACTCTGTAATCACTCTGCTCACACACTGTCACACCTGGTGCGTTGTCCTATCCAACCATCTGTCTGCTCTTAAAGGGTTCCCTGATAGTGGTGGGTGAGAAGATCCCGACAGATATTAAAAAAACAACAAAACAAATCAACAAATAAAGAGCATTAATAAAGCATGTTAACTGTCCAGTTTAACACAGTGGACACTCAGTATAAAGCGTGTTAACTTTCCAGCTTAACACAGGCACAGTGGACACTCAGTCTAAAGCGTGTTAACTGTCCAGTTTAACACAGTGGTGGACACTCATTCTAAAGCGTGTTAACTGTCCAGTTTAACACAGGCACAGTGGACACTCAGTCTAAAGCGTGTTAACTGTCCAGCTTAACACAGGCACAGTGGACACTCAGTCTAAAGCGTGTTAACTGTCCAGCTTAACACAGGCACAGTGGACACTCAGTCTAAAGCGTATTAACTGTCCAGCTTAACACAGGCACAGTGGACACTCAGTCTAAAGCGTGTTAACTGTCCAGTTTAACACAGGCACAGTGGACACTCATTCTAAAGCGTGTTAACTGTCCAGCTTAACACAGGCACAGTGGACACTCATTCTAAAGCATGTTAACTGTCCAGCTTAACACAGGCACAATGGACACTCAGTCTAAAGCGTGTTAACTGTCCAGTTTAACACAGGCACAGTGGACACTCATTCTAAAGCATGTTAACTGTCCAGCTTAACACAGGCACAATGGACACTCAGTCTAAAGCGTGTTAACTGTCCAGTTTAACACAGGCACAGTGTACACTCAGTCTAAAGCATGTTAACTGTCCAGCTTAACACAGTGGTGGACACTCATTCTAAAGCGTGTTAACTGTCCAGCTTAACACAGTGGTGGACACTCATTCTAAAGCGTGTTAACTGTCCAGTTTAACACAGTGGACACTCAGTATAAAGCGTGTTAACTGTCCAGCTTAACACAGGCACAGTGGACACTCATTCTAAAGCGTGTTAACTGTCCAGTTTAACACAGGCACAGTGGACACTCATTCTAAAGCATGTTAACTGTCCAGCTTAACACAGGCACAATGGACACTCAGTCTAAAGCGTGTTAACTGTCCAGTTTAACACAGGCACAGTGTACACTCAGTCTAAAGCATGTTAACTGTCCAGCTTAACACAGTGGTGGACACTCATTCTAAAGCGTGTTAACTGTCCAGCTTAACACAGTGGTGGACACTCATTCTAAAGCGTGTTAACTGTCCAGTTTAACACAGTGGACACTCAGTATAAAGCGTGTTAACTGTCCAGCTTAACACAGTGGTGGACACTCAGTCTAAAGCGTGTTAACTGTCCAGCTTAACACAGTGGTGGACACTCATTCTAAAGCGTGTTAACTGTCCAGCTTAACACAGTGGTGGACACTCATTCTAAAGCGTGTTAACTGTCCAGTTTAACACAGTGGACACTCAGTATAAAGCGTGTTAACTGTCCAGCTTAACACAGGCACAGTGGACACTCAGTCTAAAGCGTGTTAACTGTCCAGCTTAACACAGTGGTGGACACTCAGTCTAAAGCGTGTTAACTGTCCAGCTTAACACAGTGGTGGACACTCATTCTAAAGCGTGTTAACTGTCCAGTTTAACACAGTGGTGGACACTCATTCTAAAGCATGTTAACTGTCCAGCTTAACACAGGCACAATGGACACTCAGTCTAAAGCGTGTTAACTGTCCAGTTTAACACAGGCACAGTGGACACTCAGTCTAAAGCGTGTTAACTGTCCAGCTTAACACAGGCACAGTGGACACTCAGTCTAAAGCGCGTTAACTGTCCAGTTTAACACAGGCACAGTGGACACTCAGTCTAAAGCGTGTTAACTGTCCAGCTTAACACAGTGGTGGACACTCAGTCTAAAGCGTGTTAACTGTCCAGCTTAACACAGTGGTGGACACTCATTCTAAAGCGTGTTAACTGTCCAGCTTAATACAGGCACAGTGGACACTCATTCTAAAGCGTGTTAACTGTCCAGCTTAACACAGTGGTGGACACTCAGTCTAAAGCGTGTTAACTGTCCAGCTTAACACAGTGGTGGACACTCATTCTAAAGCGTGTTAACTGTCCAGTTTAACACAGTGGACACTCAGTCTAAAGCGTGTTAACTGTCCAGTTTAACACAGGCACAGTGTACACTCAGTCTAAAGCATGTTAACTGTCCAGCTTAACACAGTGGTGGACACTCAGTCTAAAGCGTGTTAACTGTCCAGCTTAACACAGTGGTGGACACTCAGTCTAAAGCGTGTTAACTGTCCAGCTTAACACAGGCACAGTGGACACTCAGTCTAAAGCGTGTTAGTGAGTGAGTGACACACTGAACAGTGTGTTCAGTTGCTCATTCTAAGGGCACCTGATGAGGGAGCTGAAAATAACACAGTCCCCTGAGTGGATATTTGCTTTGGCCAAGTGGTGTCAGCCTCCAGCCAGTTCCAGCGTGAAGGGTGAGCGTAGCCTGTGTGTGTTTGAGTGTGGGCGCAGGTTTGATTGCAGGTTTTTTATAAACGGGTGAGTTTGGATTATGGACTTGATTTGCGGATATTTGCAGATAACAGGCTGGGTTTGCTACTGAACATTGTGGGCTGGGGGGTGAGGCTGGGTTGGCTGGGGGGTGAGGCTGGGGGCTGGGGGGTGAGGCTGGGGGGGTGGGGGGTCAAGCTGGGGGGTGGGGGGTGGGGGGTGAGGCGGGGGGATGAGGTTGGGCGTCTAAAGTAGGACTCTGCCTTCCTACCCTCACACTCTTCATCTCAACTTGCAGTGATTAACCCTTTAGTACTGTAGATTATACCAGGGGTCAACTGGTCTCTCTCCATGTGTTCCTCTCTCTGACTTTCTCTCTCTCCCTCTCTGCCCGTCTGTCTGTCTGTGCTCCCTGTCTGTCTGTCTGTCTGTCTGTGCGTGATCTGACCTTTCTCTCAGTGGGTGTGTCTAGCACGTTGAGCAGTCTTCAGCACCCCCACTAAAAATAGAACTTCTCCACGGTGATCATTCTCAGCCAGTAGTGTTCCACTCTTCATGTTTGTTTGTTTCTACATACATTTGTTTCTCTGTTTTTCAAACCAGTGACCTGTCTCTCCTCCACTGTGTGAGTGAGTGTTGGCTGTTATTAGCAATGGTGTTTCCTCAGACGTTGTGATCCTGCAGTGGAGAGGACTGCACTGGGATTGGGATCCCGCAGGACCCAACAGAAATCTTGCAGGACCGGGCGAGTTTTAACTTTGTTGTGGGTGGGAGTGGGCGGTTTCCACTTGGTTGTGGGTGGGAGTGGGCGGTTTCCACTTGGTTGTGGGTGGGAGTGGGCGGTTTTCACTTTGTTGTGGGTGGGAGTGGGTGGGTATTAACTTTGTTGTGGGTGGTTGTGACTTGGTTGTGGGTGGGAGTGGGCGGTATTAACTTGGTTGTGGGTGGGAGTGGGCGGTATTAACTTGGTTGTGGGTGGGAGTGGGCGGTATTAACTTGGTTGTGGGTGGGAGTGGGTGGTTTCCACTTGGTTGGTCAAAAAATAAACTGCAGGTCCTGGGATTCCCGCGTTTCATTCGATAAGTTTGTTTACGTTGTTATTTATTAGTGTTATTTAGGCCATTCTTATGTCTCTTTTTGCTATTTGTTAATTATATAAACCGGTGTGATTGTTGCGCATGCGTGAACCCGTCATAACTACAGTGATTGGTGTGCCGTGACTACATGCAAGAAAATCTAACAGCCACCTCAAATATCAGTGCTGAAACAAACGCAGCAGGTCGGCCTATGTAAGGAATGAGCAATGTCTCAGTGATCCTTACTGGTTTTTTCCAAGTTGATATGACCAATATAAGCGTGTTTAAAGGTTTTAGTTTTCACAGTCATACATTCTGACTTTTCTGCTCTAATAGTTTTGGAAATACATCCAAAGTGGTTGCGAGGTACAGTGGTTACGGCTGCAGATGTGAATATCATAGAAGAGTGGACTGTCTGCGCTCTCTGAGTGCCCTTCTACTTTTGTTATTTCTAATATTGTGATATTTGCAAATGTGGTGATTTGGTGGCTTTAGCCTAACAGTTGTGATGTTTTCTATTAAAAGATGAGAGATTTTTATTTATTTTCTATTTATTTTATTTGTTATCAGCTGAATAAAAATAATTGAAAAAAGTCTGTGGAACTCACACACATTGCGGGAGTGGGAGGTGATGGGCACCGGGATCCAGCGGGAGCAGGATTAAGAAACCAGTCCCGCGCAGGGCTCTACTGCAGGGGTTTGTCACTGTGACAGTTCCTCATGATGAAATGACTGATTTGATCACTGAAACACTGGCTGGACTGTCTGGTCAGAATGGGTGTGGTACCCTGAGCTCAGGTGTGTCTGTGTTGTGTCAGGTCTGTGACGTGTGTCAGGTGCGTCTGTGGTGTATCAGGTCTGTGACGTGTGTCAGGTGTGCCTGTGTTGTGTCAGGTCTGTGACGTGTGTCAGGTGTGCCTGTGTTGTGTCAGGTCTGTGACGTGTGTCAGGTGTGTCTGTGTTGTATCAGGTCTGTGACGTGTGTCAGGTGTGTCTGTGTTGTATCAGGTCTGTGACGTGTGTCAGGTGCGTCTGTGTTGTGTCAGGTCTGTGACGTGTGTCAGGTGTGTCTGTGTTGTGTCAGGTCTGTGACGTGTGTCAGGTGCGTCTGTGTTGTATCAGGTCTGTGACGTGTGTCAGGTGTGCCTGTGTTGTATCAGGTCTGTGACGTGTGTCAGATGCGTCTGTGTTGTGTCAGGTCTGTGACGTGTGTCAGGTGCGTCTGTGTTGTATCAGGTCTGTGACGTGTGTCAGATGCGTCTGTGTTGTGTCAGGTCTGTGACGTGTGTCAGGTGTGTCTGTGTTGTATCAGGTCTGTGATGTGTGTCAGGTGCGTCTGTGTTGTGTCAGGTCTGTGACGTGTGTCAGGTGTGTCTGTGTTGTATCAGGTCTGTGACGTGTGTCAGGTGCGTCTGTGTTGTATCAGGTCTGTGACGTGTGTCAGGTGCGTCTGTGACGTGTGTCAGGTGTGTCTGTGGTGTGTCAGGTGCGTCTGTGACGTGTGTCAGGTGTGTCTGTGGTGTATCAGGTCTGTGACGTGTATCTGTGTTGTATCAGGTCTGTGACGTGTGTCAGGTGCGTCTGTGTTGTATCAGGTCTGTGACGTGTGTCAGGTGCGTCTGTGTTGTGTCAGGTCTGTGATGTGTGTCTGTGTTCTATCAGGTCTTTGAGAACCTGAGTGTGTCTCTGTTGTTCTTGTTTTTCAGAGAACCTGGAATCCTCTCCACCCAGCACAGCCCAGATCAAATACGGTAAAAACACAAACTGTTTTGTGCATGTCTCTTCTCCCTGTGTAGTTTTATACCTTTCAGAAAACCAAATTAATGGTTTAACTAACGAACCCATTTCAGAGATGGAGGAAAATTTATCCCACCCTCAACCCACAACACACCTCACTCTCAACCCACAACACACCCCGCCCTCAACCCACAACACACCCCGCCCTCAACCCACAGCACACCTCACTCTCAACCCACAACACACCCCGCCCTCAACCCACAACACACCCCGCCCTCAACCCACAGCACACCTCACTCTCAACCCACAACACACCCCGCCCTCAACCCACAACACACCCCACCCTTAACTCACAACACACCCCGCCCTCAACTCACAACACACCTCACTCTCAACCCACAACACACCCCGCCCTCAACCCACAACACACCCCGCCCTCAACCCACAGCACACCTCACTCTCAACCCACAACACACCCCGCCCTCAACCCACAACACACCCCACCCTTAACTCACAACACACCCCGCCCTCAACCCACAACACACCCCGCCCTCAACCCACAGCACACCTCACTCTCAACCCACAACACACCCCGCCCTCAACCCACAACACACCCCGCCCTCAACCCACAACACACCCCGCCCTCAACCCACAACACACCTCACTCTCAACCCACAACACACCCCGCCCTCAACCCACAACACACCTCGCCCTCAACCCACAACACACCTCATTCTCAACCCACAACACACCCCACCCTCAACCCACAACACACCTCACTCTCAACCCACAACACACCCCGCCCTCAACCCACAACACACCTCACTCTCAACCCACAGCACACCCCGCCCTCAACCCACAACACACCTCACTCTCAACCCACAACACACCCCGCCCTCAACCCACAACACACCTCACTCTCAACCCACAACACACCCCGCCCTCAACCCACAACACACCTCACTCTCAACCCACAACACACCCCGCCCTCAACCCACAACACACCTCACTCTCAACCCACAACACACCTCACTCTCAACCCACAACACACCTCACTCTCAATCCACCAGGGCCAGAGTGAGTTTAGTATTTAAGCCATGTTGAGGATTGGGCAGCATTTAAGCATCATAATCCACATACCAGTCAAGCAAAGAGACCAGTTTACTCTTTGTTTACATTTGACCAGCCACGCCCTGTTCTGTCTAGCCATGGGGCATTGCTGACTTTCCGGTTTCTCCACATGCACACACAGACAAAACACGCCCTGTTGATCTAAGGCCTGCCGCTCTAATGACTTACATTCTTCTTCTTTGGATGTGTTGGGGTACATTTAGAGAAAGGCTGTTCTGTAAAGCCTAGTTACTCATTGAGTGTTATGCAGTGTGAGTGTTTAGTCCGTGTAGTGCAGTGTGAGTGTTCAGTCAGTGTAAGGTAGTGCAAGTGTTCAGTCAGTCAGCTCTGTTTTTATGTGTGTGTGTGTGAGAGAGAGAGAGAGAGAGAGAGAGAGACGGGGGGGGGGGCAGTTGTGTAAGTATTTTTGCTCTGTCTTGGTATGTAAGTGTATGTGTGTGTTAGGCAGTTGTGTAACTGTTTTGGAGGGGTGTGTATGTGTGTGTGTGTGTGTAAGGCGGTTGTATAAGTATGTTTGTTCTGTTTGCAGTTTTGCTGCACAACGCCATTCCCTTCGTTGGCTTTGGTTTCCTTGACAACGCCATCATGATTGCTGCAGTAAGTGGTACGACTCAGCAAAACCCACTCCATTTCCCATCAGCCCTCACATCACACCTCACACTCGCTCAGCCAATCGGCTTGTCTTAAAAAGCTTCTGATCCCATCTGGTCTATTTCACTCTCCTGTTCATTATTCACATCACGTAAATGACCGTTTTTACCATTTGATTAACAGGGAACCCAGATTGAGTTGTCTATTGGAGTGACTCTGGGAATCTCCACCATGGCAGGTAGGCCAGTCACACTATGTCAGCTGGTATTTGTTTAGTCATAAGGGAGCAGAGAGTCAGTGTAACACAGCGAGAAGTGCACTCTAAACATTTGGTGAAATGGGCATTACACAGGGGGAAACTTATGGCCTTAGTAAAGCAGTAAATTCTTTTTAGCCGTGATGTGTACAGCCTCAGGCCTGACCTCACCAGGCTGAGAGAGAGAGTTTGAGTCTGTCATTAAAACTGAACAATGGCCATTTCTCTGTCTTTCTCTGAGAGACGGGCAGTGTTTGTGTGTGTTTGTCTTTATTTTAGCAGAGACGGGCAGTGTTTGTGTGTGTGTCTGTTTTAACAGAGAGACGGGCAGTGTTTGTGTGTGTTTGTCTTTATTTTAGCAGAGAGACAGGCAGTGTTTGTGTGTGTGTCTGTTTTAACAGAGAGACGGGCAGTGTTTGTGTGTGTTTGTCTTTATTTTAGCAGAGACGGGCAGTGTTTGTGTGTGTGTCTGTTTTAACAGAGAGACGGGCAGTGTTTGTGTGTGTTTGTCTTTATTTTAGCAGAGAGACAGGCAGTGTTTGTGTGTGTGTCTGTTTTAACAGAGAGACGGGCAGTGTTTGTGTGTGTTTGTCTTTATTTTAGCAGAGACGGGCAGTGTTTGTGTGTGTGTCTGTTTTAACAGAGAGACGGGCAGTGTTTGTGTGTGTGTCTGTTTTAACAGAGAGACGGGCAGTGTTTGTGTGTGTGTTTGTTTTAGCAGAGAGACGGGCAGTGTTTGTGTGTGTGTCTGTTTTAACAGAGGAACGGGCAGTGTTTGTGTGTGTGTTTGTTTTAGCAGAGAGACGGGCAGTGTTTGTGTGTGTGTCTGTTTTAACAGAGGAACGGGCAGTGTTTGTGTGTGTGTCTGTTTTAACAGAGAGACGGGCAGTGTTTGTGTGTGTGTCTGTTTTAACAGAGAGACGGGCAGTGTTTGTGTGTGTGTCTGTTTTAACAGAGAGACGGGCAGTGTTTGTGTGTGTGTCTGTTTTAACAGAGAGACGGGCAGTGTTTGTGTGTGTGTCTTTGTTTTAACAGAGAGACGGGCAGTGTTTGTGTGTGTGTCTGTTTTAACAGAGAGACGGGCAGTGTTTGTGTGTGTGTTTGTTTTAACAGAGGGACGGGCAGTGTTTGTGTGTGTGTCTGTTTTAACAGAGAGACGGGGAGTGTTTGTGTGTGTGTCTGTTTTAACAGAGAGACGGGCAGTGTTTGTGTGTGTGTCTTTGTTTTAACAGAGAGACGGGCAGTGTTTGTGTGTGTGTCTGTTTTAACAGAGAGACGGGCAGTGTTTGTGTGTGTGTTTGTTTTAACAGAGGGACGGGCAGTGTTTGTGTCTGTGTCTGTTTTAACAGAGAGACGGGCAGTGTTTGTGTGTGTGTCTGTTTTAACAGAGAGATGGGCAGTGTTTGTGTGTGTCTTTGTTTTAACAGAGAGATGGGCAGTGTTTGTGTCTGTTTTAACAGAGAGATGGGTAGTGTTTGTGTGTGTGTCTTTGTTTTAACAGAGAGACGGGCAGTGTTTGTGTGTGTGTTTGTTTTAACAGAGAGACGGGCAGTGTTTGTGTGTGTGTCTGTTTTAACAGAGAGATGGGCAGTGTTTGTGTGTGTATCTGTTTTAACAGAGAGATGGGCAGTGTTTGTGTGTGTGTTTGTTTTAACAGAGGAACGGGCAGTGTTTGTGTGTGTGTCTGTTTTAACAGAGAGACGGGCAGTGTTTGTGTGTGTTTGTCTTTATTTTAGCAGAGACGGGCAGTGTTTGTGTGTGTGTTTGTTTTAGCAGAGAGATGGGCAGTGTTTGTGTGTGTGTTTGTTTTAACAGAGAGACGGGCAGTGTTTGTGTGTGTGTCTGTTTTAACAGAGGGACGGGCAGTGTTTGTGTGTGTGTTTGTTTTAGCAGAGAGACGGATAGTGTTTGGGTGTGTGTCTGTTTTAACAGAGAGACGGGCAGTGTTTGTGTCTGTGTTTGTTTTAACGGAGAGACGGGCAGTGTTTGTGTGTGTTTGTTTTAGCAGAGAGACGGGCATTGTTTGTGTGTGTGTTTGTCTTTATTTTAACAGAGGGACGGGCAGTGTTTGTGTGTGTGTTTGTTTTAGCAGAGAGATGGGCAGTGTTTGTGTGTGTGTCTGTTTTAACAGAGAGATGGGCAGTGTTTGTGTGTGTGTCTGTTTTAACAGAGAGATGGGCAGTGTTTGTGTGTGTATCAGTTTTAACAGAGGGACGGGCAGTGTTTGTGTGTGTGTTTGTTTTAACAGAGGAACGGGCAGTGTTTGTGTGTGTGTTTGTTTTAACAGAGAGACGGGCAGTGTTTGTGTGTGTGTCTGTTTTAACAGAGAGACGGGCAGTGTTTGTGTGTGTGTCTGTTTTAACAGAGAGACGGGCAGTGTTTGTGTGTGTGTCTGTTTTAACAGAGAGACGGGCAGTGTTTGTGTGTGTGTCTTTGTTTTAACAGAGAGACGGGCAGTGTTTGTGTGTGTGTCTGTTTTAACAGAGAGACGGGCAGTGTTTGTGTGTGTGTTTGTTTTAACAGAGGGACGGGCAGTGTTTGTGTGTGTGTCTGTTTTAACAGAGAGACGGGGAGTGTTTGTGTGTGTGTCTGTTTTAACAGAGAGACGGGCAGTGTTTGTGTGTGTGTTTGTCTTTATTTTAGCAGAGTGAGAGAATGGGTGAAAAGAGAATATGTCTGAGCATCACCGCTCTGCCCAAAGGATCTGCTAACCCCTCTCCCTGTCTCTCTTTCCCTGTCACTGTCCTTCTCATTGTCTCTTTCCCTCTCCCTGTCTCTCTCTGTCACCATCTCTCTCCTTGTCACTGTGTCTTTCACTGTCTCTCTGTCACTGTCTCTCTCTGTTGCTGTCTTTCTCTCTCACTCACTGTCTCTGTTAAATATAAGTGTTTGCAGGATTCTTTTTGGTCATATTTTGACTGTCTCTGTTATAGCTGCTGCTTTGGGGAATCTGGTGTCTGATCTGGCAGGACTTGGGTAAGTTTATAACAGACTGCCTTCCACAGCCAAACACTATGTCAGTGTGTATGTAATGTATATTGATCTGTGGGTGTACACTATATTTGTGTGTATTCAGTCTTGCAGGTTATGTGGAAGCCTTAGCGGCCCGGCTGGGGATGCAGATTCCCGACCTCTCACCTAAACAGGCTGACATGTGGCAGACCAGACTGAGTGCACACATGGTGAGTAAAATGTGAGCCTCAGAGGCATCCTCCTCCATTCTGCCCAGGGAAGGATGACCATATAAGGCAGAGAGGAAGGGAACGATGACCATATAAGGCAGAGAGGAAGGGAAGGATGACCATATAAGGCAGGGAGGAAGGGAACGATGACCATATAAGGCAGGGAGGAAGGGAACGATGACCATATAAGGCAGAGAGGAAGGGAACGATGACCATACAAGGCAGGGAGGAGGGGAAGTGTGACCATGTAAGGCAGGGAGGAGGGGAAGTGTGACCATGTAAGGCAGAGAGGAAGGGAACGATGACCATATAAGGCAGGGAGGAGGGGAAGTGTGACCATGTAAGGCAGGGAGGAGGGGAAGTGTGACCATGTAAGGCAGAGAGGAGGGGAAGTGTGACCATATAAGGCAGAGAGGAGGGATAAGATATATATAGGGGGTGTATGACCATGTAAGGCAAGGGCAGGTTAACCAACCTTATAGATCAGTAACATTTGGATTTATGCAGGTTTTTCATTCATAGGGCATTAAACTCAGTTTTATT
Organism: Chanos chanos; assembly: GCF_902362185.1. Lineage (NCBI taxonomy): Eukaryota > Metazoa > Chordata > Actinopteri > Gonorynchiformes > Chanidae > Chanos > Chanos chanos. The sequence goes on along the minus strand of NC_044506.1, from coordinate 674,320 downwards.
GTAAACAAAAACCAACCAACCAAAACATAAAAAAGACATTGTTTTTAGAAAGCATTTTTATTTATCTGTTTTTTTTGTTGAATTTTTCCTGATGAAAAACATATGCATATTCATACAGGAACCTCCCTGTTCTGTTTAAATGATACAAACCCATGAGAGGCCTATTGACTGGCCTGACTGGTTGGCTAGCCAGTCCTCCTTTGCAGGATTTAAACAGAGATGTTTGTTGACAGGGAAAAGCCATTGGAGTTACGATCGGCTGCCTTCTGGGAATGTTTCCCCTGTTTTTCCTTAATGATGATGATGATGAGAAGAAGAAGTCAGCAGAAGCTCCGCCCCCCACAACCTCAGACACTAACAGAGGCTGAAGCCCCCCCCCCCCCTTCTCTGTTGTGCTCTCTGTGTTGTATGTACAGTAGATGCCTCTTATGCTGTGTGTGTGTGACAAACCTGTGATACATATACTAACCCCTCATCACGGGTGTCCGGGGTCTGCCAGCCCAGCCCTGGTCCCCGCTGTGTTCTGACAGAAGGAGAGAAAGAGCAGTTGTACACTACACCACATACATAGCAACGGATGTATACTCTCCTCACTCAGATACAGACTCACAGCTTCTACTGTTCACCCATAACAAATACAGACTCACAGCTTCTACTGTTCATCCATAACAAATACAGACTCACAGCTTCTACTGTTCACCCATAACAAATACAGACTCACAGCTTCTACTGTTCACCCATAACAAATACAGACTCACAGCTTCTACTGTTCATCCATAACAAATACAGACTCACAGCTTCTACTGTTCACCCATAACAAATACAGACTCACAGCTTCTACTGTTCACCCATAACAAATACAGACTCACAGCTTCTACTGTTCACCCATAACAAATACAGACTCACAGCTTCTACTGTTCACCCATAACAAATACAGACTCACAGCTTCTACTGTTCACCCATAACAAATACAGACTCACAGCTTCTACTGTTCATCCATAACAAATACAGACTCACAGCTTCTACTGTTCACCCATAACAAATACAGACTCACAGCTTCTACTGTTCATCCATAACAAATACAGACTCACAGCTTCTACTGTTCACCCATAACAAATACAGACTCACAGCTTCTACTGTTCATCCATAACAAATACAGACTCACAGCTTCTACTGTTCACCCATAACAAATACAGACTCACAGCTTCTACTGTTCATCCATAACAAATACAGACTCACAGCTTCTACTGTTCACCCATAACAAATACAGACTCACAGCTTCTACTGTTCATCCATAACAAATACAGACTCACAGCTTCTACTGTTCATCCATAACAAATACAGACTCACAGCTTCTACTGTTCACCCATAACAAATACAGACTCACAGCTTCTACTGTTCACCCATAACAAATACAGACTCACAGTTTCTACTGTTCACCCATAACAAATACAGACTCACAGCTTCTACTGTTCATCCATAACAAATACAGACTCACAGCTTCTACTGTTCACCCATAACAAATACAGACTCACAGCTTCTACTGTTCACCCATAACAAATACAGACTCACAGCTTCTACTGTTCACCCATAACAAATACAGACTCACAGTTTCTACTGTTCACCCATAACAAATACAGACTCACAGCTTCTACTGTTCATCCATAACAAATACAGACTCACAGCTTCTACTGTTCATCCATAACAAATACAGACTCACAGCTTCTACTGTTCACCCATAACAAATACAGACTCACAGCTTCTACTGTTCACCCATAACAAATACAGACTCACAGCTTCTACTGTTCACCCATAACAAATACAGACTCACAGCTTCTACTGTTCATCCATAACAAATTTTTCTTTTTTTTTGGTGTACTCTTTTTCAGAATGTTCTAGATTCACAATGAGAGCGGAGCATGCACGCAGTTGTCTCTGCACACACACACACACACACACACACACACTCTCTCACTGAAACAAACACTGAAACACACACTCTCTCGCTGAAACAAACACACACACACACACTCTCACTGAAACACACACACACACACACTGAAACACAGACACACACTCTCACTGAAACACATACACTCACTCTCACTGAAACACACACATACACACACACACTCTCGCTGAATCACACACCCACACTCTCGCTGAATCACACACCCACACACTCACTGAAACACACACATACACACACACACACTCACTGAAACACACACACGCACAGATTCAGTTCAATATACAATATGAGGTTCATGAGTCCATATCATCACGAATATTCAGAATTGATATTTAATGTCCAGTCATACAAAATACAAAATAAATTCTCATTTGAATAAAGTTCTCTACTAGACAACACAAAAAGAGATCAAAGTAACAACAGAAATTCTCATGAAGATCAGAAGTGCTACGGAAGTGTCAAACACAAGCGACTTCAATGCTTCCCAACAGCAAAGTTAATCAGACTGAGGAACATGACATACATGAATCATACATTAAGCATGTGTCTCTACATTATGAACAGAAACTGTGTCTTTGCATAACAAGATACCATAAATGCCTTCAGGTTTTTGTTGTTCAGTCATTTTAAACAGCAGTTTTCAATGACATGTGTATGTAATGTGCTATATTGACACTGATAGTAATGCTATGATTAGTTGAAATAAAGTTTAATTTTTAAATGATGTCAAGATACCATCATTGCATTTTCGCTTTCAACGTTAACGCATCTTAATCGGTGATCTTCAGTGAATGACACGTGTTCCTATCTCGATACATGACGTGTATTCAGCACAAGTATGTACTGGTTTATAAAGTCCATGCACATTAATTAAATAAAAGTCTCAGTTGTAGACAGAAGTTGAGAATCGCAGCCAAAGAAACCTGAATTTCTAGAGGGTAGGGTACAATACAAATAAGTTCAAGTTCAAGTTTATTTAGAGCCCAATATCACTGTTTACAGTCTCAAAGGGCTTTACAGGCCACAACAGTCAAATCAAAATATGACGGCACCCCCTGACATTATCCTCATGGCGGGCAAGAAAAAACTCCCCAAAAACCCAAGAGGGAAATGGGAAAATGGGAGAAATCTTGAGGAGGACCACAGAGAGAGGAGACCCCTCCTTGGTCAGACAGGTGTGCAATAGGTGCCGACCACGTGGGCAGTTACAGCTGAAAGTAAATTGGGGGGGGCATGAACAAAGGGGATGGTGATGTAGACAGGAGGCTGACGGGGGATGGAAGATGATAACACCAGGATGGATCAGTCCACAGGGCGGGAGGAGTCAGGATCAATCTATGCCCGAGAACCCTCCAGATCTGCTCCTTGACTTAAACATAGAGACTGTGTCTGAGTCTCGAACATTAATTGGGAGGCTATTCCATAACTGTGGGGCTCTGTAAGAGAAGGCTCTGCCCCCTGCTGTAGCCATCATAACTCGAGGTACCAACAAATAGCCTGCACCTTTTGATCTAAGTAGGCGCGGTGGATCATAAAAGACCAGGAGTTCGCGCAGGTACTGTGGTGCAAGACCATTTAATGCTCTATATGTTAATAGTAAGATTTAATAGCAAATACTAATAGTACAATACAAAGCAGAATATATCCCGATATCAGTTACTTATCATCAGCTGCTGTGATTGGTGGGTTATGTTAGACTGTTGCTTTTGGAGGTTAATTACATTATCAGAAGTGACCAATGAGAGCGCGATCTCTTCCTGGGATTTGACCATAGTGTTTAGATGGCCGTGGTGATTGGTTGTGTGGGATGTGACCACAGTGACTAGTAATGTAGGATTTGGTGTTGACTATGAGAGAGGAGCTGTGCTAGGAAGAGATTTTCTGTGTGTCTGCCGTCCCCCCCCCCCCCCCCCCCCCCCGTGGCCTGATGAAGACAGCAGTAGTGCTGTGTCTCCCTCTTGTGGTCAGTGTGTGTAACCACAGTTTTTGTGACGTGTGGATTTAGTGCTGTTTTACCAGACAGACTCTTTCTTGCCAGGACGGTGCCAGTGCGGAGCCAGTTCTGCCCTGGTGCCTTTTGGGAACCGGCCCACATTTTAACAGGTTTGAGAATCGAAACGGGGGCCGGTTCTCAAAGTTGGGGTGATTTCCGTGGGGAAAAAAAATCATGGTGGACAGAACGCATCTGTTTTGCTTTTTGTAAATTTAATTTTACACTTGGCTTCCACACAGCTGTGAAAACAGCATCTAGCTCAAAAGTTCAAGTGCTAAGAGGAGTAGGAGTCTTAAGTAATAGGACCCTGGCCTTTTCTTCAGAAGAAGTCTTTCAGGACAAACTGGAGAGATTTGTTACAGTAGTAGGCACAATACGGGAGGTGGAGGTGTCTATTTTGAACTTGTAAGCCCCAAATGAATATGATCAGAATTCTTTCAAGGAAATTGCAAATATAATTGCTGATAATGCCAAGGGCACAATAGTAGTCGGAGGAGACTTCAATGCTGTACAAGATGGAAGATTAGACAGACCACCACCAGAGGAAGGACCCCAAACTAAAAAAAACAAAACACTTAATGATATGATTCCAGAACTAGGACTTGTGGACCCATGGAGATCTAAAAACCCTAAAGGGAAAGACTTCAGTTTTTTCCAGTATTCATAATAGTTATTCCAGGATCGACGACTTCTGTCTCTCACAACAGTATATGTATAAAGTCATAGATTGCCATACTGAACCAATAATGCTGAGTGACCATGCCCCTGTCCTTTTAAATATAGATTTAGGCAAAGAAAATTTCTTCAGATACTGGAGACTGAATGTCTCATTACTGACCAATACAACAGTAGTGCAAGATTTAGTAGGACAGAATTTAAAAGAATACTTTGAGACAAATGATAACAGTGAGGTAACACCATCAATCCTGTGGGAGCTAAAACAGTCATAAGGGGGAAAATGATTCAGATTGCATCAAGATTAAAGAAAATGTGATTAGCAAATGAAGCTGGAAAATTAAAGAAAGCAATTAGAACATAAAACTACAGGAGCAAATAACATGCCCCTAGAACTAAAAGAAACTAGGAAGGCTTTGGATAAGCTCCTCACATGTAAAGCGGAAGGAGCCTTAAGATTTTCCATACAGAGATACTGTGAGATGGGGAACAAAGCCAGTTGTTTGTTAGCTTTTCAGCTCTGTAAAGCCCAGGCTAATGGTCTGGTTCCTACGATTGTACATCCCATACTAAAAAAATAGTATCTCATCCAAAGGAAGTAGTGGATGCCTTTGCATCATTCTATAAAAATCTGTGCAAAGAGCCTAAATCAAATAAAACAATAAGTGACCAATCTGAGGCCTTCTTATCAATCTACACTCACCCTCACTGTCAGTCTACATTTACCCTCACTGTCAGTCTACATTTACCCTCACTGTCAGTCTACTCTCACCCTCACTGTCAGTCTACACTCACCCTCACTGTCAGTCTACACTCACCCGCACTGTCAGTCTACACTCACCCTCACTGTCAGTCTACATTTACCCTCACTGTCAGTCTACATTTACCCTCACTGTCAGTCTACACTCACCCTAACTGTCAGTCTACATTTACCCTCACTGTCAGTCTACACTCACCCTCACTGTCAGTACATTTACCCTCACTGTCAGTCTACACTTAACCTAAATGTCAGTCTACATTTACCCTCACTGTCAGTCTACACTCACCCTCACTGTCAGTCTACACTCACCCTCACTGTCAGTACATTTACCCTCACTGTCAGTCTACATTTACCCTCACTGTCAGTCTACATTTACCCTCACTGTCAGTCTACACTCACCCTCACTGTCAGTCTACATTTACCCTCACTGTCAGTCTACATTCACTCTCACTGTCAATCTACATTTACCCTCACTGTCAGTCTACACTTAACCTAAATGTCAGTCTACATTTACCCTCACTGTCAGTCTACACTTACCCTCACTGTCAGTCTACACTCACCCTCACTGTCAGTCTACATTTCCCCCGTCAGTCTAAACTCACCCTCACTGTCAGTCTACATTTACCCTCACTGTCAGTCTACACTCACCCTCACTGTCAGTCTACATTTACCCTCACTGTCAGTCTACATTTACCCTCACTGTCAGTCTACACTCACCCTCACTGTCAGTCTACATTTACCCCATCAGTCTACACTCACCCTCAGTCAGTCTACACTCACCTTCACTGTCAGTCTACATTTACCCTCACTGTCAGTCCACACTCACCCTCACTGTCAGTCTACACTTACCCTCACTGTCAGTCTACACTCACCCTCACTGTCAGTCCACACTCACCCTCACTGTCAGTCTACATTCACTCTCACTGTCAGTCTACACTCATCCTCACTGTCAGTCTACATTTACCCTCACTGTCAGTCTACACTCACCCTCACTGTCAGTCTACACTCACCCTCACTGTCAGTCTACATTTACCCTCACTGTCAGTCTACACTCACCTTCACTGTCAGTCTACATTTACCCTCACTGTCAGTCTACACTCACCCTCACTGTCAGTCTACATTTACCCCGTCAGTCTACACTCACCCTCACTGTCAGTCTACATTTACCCTCACTGTCAGTCCACACTCACCCTCGCTGTCAGTCTACACTCACCCTCACTGTCAGTACATTTACCCTCACTGTCAGTCTACATTTACCCTCACTGTCAGTCTACACTCACCCTCACTGTCAGTCTACATTTACCCTCACTGTCAGTCTACACTTACCCTCACTGTCAGTCTACACTCACCCTCACTGTCAGTCTACACTCACCCTCACTGTCAGTACATTTACCCTCACTGTCAGTCTACAGTCACCCTCACTGTCAGTACATTTACCCTCACTGTCAGTCTACACTCACCCTCACTGTCAGTCTACACTCACCCTCACTGTCAGTACATTTACCCTCACTGTCAGTCTACACTCACCCTCACTGTCAGTCTACATTTACCCTCACTGTCAGTCTACATTTACCCTCACTGTCAGTCTACACTCACCCTCACTGTCAGTCTACACTCACCCTCACTGTCAGTCTACAGTCACCCTCACTGTCAGTCTACACTCACCCTCACTGTCAGTACATTTACCCTCACTGTCAGTCTACAGTCACCCTCACTGTCAGTACATTTACCCTCACTGTCAGTCTACACTCACCCTCACTGTCAGTCTACATTTAGTCTCACTGTCAGTCTACACTCACCCTCACTGTCAGTCTACACTCACCCCCACTGTCAGTCTACACTCACCCTCACTGTCAGTCTACATTTACCCTCACTGTCAGTCTACATTTACCCTCACTGTCAGTCTACACTCACCCTCACTGTCAGTCTACACTCACCCTCACTGTCAGTCTACAGTCACCCTCACTGTCAGTCTACACTCACCCTCACTGTCAGTACATTTACCCTCACTGTCAGTCTACACTCACCCTCACTGTCAGTCTACACTCACCCTCACTGTCAGTACATTTACCCTCACTGTCAGTCTACACTCACCCTCACTGTCAGTCTACACTCACCCTCACTGTCAGTACATTTACCCTCACTGTCAGTCTACAGTCACCCTCACTGTCAGTCTACACTCACCCTCACTGTCAGTCTACATTTACCCTCACTGTCAGTCTACAGTCACCCTCACTGTCAGTCTACATTTACCCTCACTGTCAGTCTACACTCACCCTCGCTGTCAGTCTACACTCACCCTCACTGTCAGTACATTTACCCTCACTGTCAGTCTACATTTACCCTCACTGTCAGTCTACACTCACCCTCACTGTCAGTCTACACTCACCCTCACTGTCAGTCTACACTCACCCTCACTGTCAGTCTACATTTACCCTCACTGTCAGTCCACACTCACCCTCACTGTCAGTCTACACTCACCCTCACTGTCAGTCTACACTCACCCTCACTGTCAGTCTGCACTCACCCTCACTGTCAGTCTACATTTACCCTCACTGTCAGTCCACACTCACCCTCGCTGTCAGACTACACTCACCCTCGCTGTCAGTCTACATTTACCCTCACTGTCAGTCTACACTCACCCTCACTGTCAGTCTACATTTACCCTCACTGTCAGTCCACACTCACCCTCGCTGTCAGTCTACACTCACCCTCACTGTCAGTCTACATTTACCCTCACTGTCAGTCTACACTCACCCTCACTGTCAGTCTACACTCACCCTCACTGTCAGTCTACACTCACCCGCACTGTCAGTCTACACTCACCCTCACTGTCAGTCTACACTCACCCTCACTGTCAGTCTACATTTACCCTCACTGTCAGTCCACACTCACCCTCACTGTCAGTCTACATTTACCCTCACTGTCAGTCTACACTCACCCTCACTGTCAGTCTACACTCACCCTCACTGTCAGTCTACATTTACCCTCACTGTCACTCCACACTCACCCTCACTGTCAGTCTACACTCACCCTCACTGTCAGTCTACACTCACCCTCACTGTCAGTCTACACTCACCCTCACTGTCAGTACATTTACCCTCACTGTCAGTCTACAGTCACCCTCACTGTCAGTACATTTACCCTCACTGTCAGTCCACACTCACCCTCGCTGTCAGTCTACACTCACCCTCACTGTCAGTACATTTACCCTCACTGTCAGTCTACATTAACCCTCACTGTCAGTCTACATTTACCCTCACTGTCAGTCTACATTTAGTCTCACTGTCAGTCTACACTCACCCTCACTGTCAGTCTACACTCACCCTCACTGTCAGTCTACACTCACCCTCACTGTCAGTCTACATTTACCCTCACTGTCAGTCCACACTGACCTTCACTGTCAGTCTACACTCACCCTCACTGTCAGTCTACACTCAAGTTCAAGTTCAAGTTCAAGTTTATTTAGAGCCCAATATCACTGTTTACAGTCTCAAGGGGCTTTACAGGCCACAACAGTCAAATCAAAATATGACGGCACCCCCTGACTTAATCCTCATGGCGGGCAAGAAAAAACTCCCCAAAAACCCAAGAGGGAAATGAGAAAATGGGAGAAATCTTGAGGAGGACCACAGAGAGAGGAGACCCCTCCTTGGTCAGACAGGTGTGCAATAGGTGCCGACCACGTGGGCAGTTACAGCTGAAAATAAATTGGGGCATGAACAAAGGGGATGGTGATGTAGACAGGAGGCTGACGGGGGATGGAAGATGATGACACCAGGATGGATCAGTCCACAGGGCGGGAGGAGTCAGGATCACTGGTGTCTCAGGAGTAGCATGTGTGGCTCGACAGAGAGAGAGAGAGAGAGAGAGAGAGAGAGAGAGAGGGACATTGTTAGATGTTCATTTCCACATAATGGTTGAGGTAAATATACATCGTGTGCCGAGTGCAGGCAGGGACTCCAGCAAGACTAACTAGTACAGCATAGCTAAAAGGGAGAGCTAGAAGGTAATATGGACATGATGGCACTCTGGGACACAAGGCGGCCACCCACTCCACAGTCAACAAACCTGAGTGAACATGTTAAAGTGGGGGGGCGACAGCATCCAAACATCCCAGTTCACCAAACAATCTATGCCCGAGAACCCTCCAGATCTGCTCCTTTGCCTAGTAAAGAGCTATTAGCAAAAGGCTTGGCTAAACAGATAAGTTTTCAGCCTTGACTTAAACATAGAGACTGTGTCTGAGTCTCGAACATTAATTGGGAGGCTATTCCATAACTGTGGGGCTCTGTAAGAGAAGGCTCTGCCCCCTGCTGTAGCCATCATAACTCGAGGTACCAACAAATAGCCTGCACCTTTTGATCTAAGTAGGCGTGGTGGATCATAAAAGACCAGGAGTTCGCGCAGGTACTGTGGCGCAAGACCATTTAATGCTCTATATGTTAATAGTAAGATTTTATAATCAATACGAGATTTGACTGGGAGCCAGTGCAGTGTGGATAAGATAGGGGTGATGTGATCATATTTTTTGGTTCTAGTAAGAACTCTGGCTGCTGCATTCTGAACTAACTGTAGCTTATTTATACACCTAGTAGAGCATCCAGACAGTAAGGCATTACAGTAGTCTAATCTAGAGGTAATGAAAGCATGAACCAATTTTTCAGCATCTTGAAATGACAATGCATTTCTTATCTTGTTAATATTTCTAAGATGAAAGAAGGCTATCCTGGTAATATTATCTACATGAGCTTCAAATGAAAGACTGGGGTCAATAATTACACCAAGATCTTTTACTGCTGCACCTAATGAAAGAGAAAGGCCATCCAGAGTAACTATGTGGTCGGAAAGCTTACTCCTAGCTGCATGTGATCCTAGTACAAGTACTTCTGTTTTTTCAGTGTTGAGTGAGAGGAAATTCGTAAGCATCCAGTGCCTAATATCCTTTAGACATTCCTCAATTTTGTTAAGTTGGTGTCTCTCGTCTGGCTTCGCTGAGACATACAACTGTGTGTCATCAGCATAGCAGTGGAAGCTAATACCGTGTTTACGAATAACATTACCTAGAGGTAGCATATATAAAGAGAAAAGCAGTGGGCCTAAAACAGAACCTTGCGGGACTCCGAACTTTACCTCAGTATGTGCAGAGGACTCACCATTTACATCAACAAACTGATAACGATCAGTTAAGTAGGACCTAAGCCATAAGAGGGCCGTTCCCTTAACTCCAACAACATTTTCTAGTCTATCAAGGAGAATGGTATGATCAATGGTGTCAAAGGCTGCACTGAGGTCAAGTAGCACAAGCAAGGAGACACAACCCTGATCAGAGGCCAGTAAGAGGTCATTTGCAACTTTAACCAGTGCTGTCTCTGTGCTGTGATGAGGCCTAAATCCTGACTGATACAGTTCATGGATGTTATTCTTATGTAAGTATGAGCATAACTGCTGTGCTACAGCCTTTTCTAGGATCTTGGAAATAAAGGGGAGGTTAGATATTGGCCTGTAGTTGGTCAATGAACAGGGGTCAAGGTCAGGTTTTTTAATTAGGGGTTTGATAACTGCTAGTTTAAAAGATTTAGGTACATAGCCAGTACTAAGGGAGGAATTGATTATTTTTAAAAGCGGTTCGATGACTACTGGCAGTATCACTGTCAGTCTACACTCACCCTCACTGTCAGTCTACACTCACCCTCACTGTCAGTCTACATTTACCCTCACTGTCAGTCTACAGTCACCCTCACTGTCAGTCTACACTCACCCTCACTGTCAGTCTACACTCACCCTCACTGTCAGTCTACATTTACCCTCACTGTCAGTCTACACTCACCCTCACTGTCAGTCTACACTCACCCTCACTGTCAGTCTACACTCACCCTCACTGTCAGTCTACATTTACCCCGTCAGTGTACTCTCACCTTCACTGTCAGTCTACATTTACCCTCACTGTCAGTCTACACTCACCCTCACTGTCAGTCCACACTCACCCTCACTGTCAGTCTACACTCACCCTCACTGTCAGTCTACATTTAGTCTCACTGTCAGTCTACACTCACCCTAACTGTCAGTCTACACTCACCCTCACTGTCAGTCTACATTTACCCTCACTGTCAGTCTACACTCACCCTCACTGTCAGTCTACACTCACCCTCACTGTCAGTCTACACTCACCCTCACTGTCAGTCTACATTTACCCCGTCAGTGTACTCTCACCTTCACTGTCAGTCTACATTTACCCTCACTGTCAGTCTACACTCACCCTCACTGTCAGTCTACATTTACCCTCACTGTCAGTCTACACTCACCCTCACTGTCAGTCTACACTCACCCTCACTGTCAGTCTACATTTACCCCGTCAGTCTACACTCACCCTCACTGTCAGTCTACATTTACCCCGTCAGTGTACTCTCACCTTCACTGTCAGTCTACATTTACCCTCACTGTCAGTCTACACTCACCCTCACTGTCAATCTACACTCACCCTCACTGTCAGTCTACACTCACCCTCACTGTCAGTCTACATTTACCCTCACTGTCAGTCTACACTCACCCTCACTGTCAGTCTACATTTACCCTCACTGTCAGTCTACACTCACCCTCACTGTCAGTCTACATTTACCCTCACTGTCAGTCTACACTCACCCTCACTGTCAGTCTACATTTACCCTCACTGTCAGTCTACACTCACCCTCACTGTCAGTCTACATTTACCCCGTCAGTGTACTCTCACCCTCACTGTCAGCCTACACTCACCCTCACTGTCAGTCTACATTTACCCTCACTGTCAGTCTACACTCACCTTCACTGTCAGTCTACATTTACCCTCACTGTCAGTCTACACTCACCCTCACTGTCAGTCTACACTCACCCTCACTGTCAGTCTACACTCACCCTCACTGTCAGTCTACACTCACCCTCACTGTCAGTCTACGCTCACCTTCACTGTCAGTCTACACTCACCCTCACTGTCAGTCTACATTTACCCTCACTGTCAGTCTACACTCACCCTCACTGTCAGTCTACATTTACCCTCACTGTCAGTACATTTACCCTCACTGTCAGTCTACATTTACCCTCACTGTCAGTCTACACTCACCCTCACTGTCAGTCTACATTTACCCTCACTGTCAGTCTACACTCACCCTCACTGTCAGTCTACACTCACCCTCACTGTCAGTCTACATTTACCCTCACTGTCAGTCTACACTCACCCTCACTGTCAGTCTACATTTACCCTCACTGTCAGTACATTTACCCTCACTGTCAGTCTACATTTACCCTCACTGTCAGTCTACACTCACCCTCACTGTCAGTCTACATTTACCCTCACTGTCAGTCTACACTCACCCTCACTGTCAGTCTACACTCACCCTCACTGTCAGTCTACACTCACCCTCACTGTCAGAAGCTGAAGCATTGCAAATGATATCAGACCTTACAGAATCTGAAATACAGGAAGCCATTAAAAAAAACAACAAATCCCTAGGGAGGGACAGACTCCCTGCAGAGTTTTATAAATGCTTTATTGATGATTTAGCAGTACCAGTATTAACTAAAGTTTTTAATTATGCTCTCTTCAAAGGTGACTCACCAATTACATGGTCAGAGGCTTATATATCAGTGATCTATAAAGGTAAAGACCCGACATTCTGTGAGGGGTATAGACCCATTAGTTTGCCATGTAATGACCAAAGGTTACTGACCAATATTCTGGCAAAAAGGATGCAAAGTAAGCAACGTGATTAACCCGGATCAGACAGGCTTTATCCCCGGCAGACAAGGAGCTAGTAATATAAGGAGAACGCTAAAGATTATAACGTGCAAAGAAAAATATGCAAAACTCTATGTTGATCAGTGTTGATGCACAAGAAAGCATTTGACACCGTGAACTGGCAATTTTTGTATAAAACACTGGCTGCTTTGGGATTCCATCTGATGTTTGTGAATTGAGTAAGGGTTATATATAAAAATCCAAAGTGGTGTGTTAGAGTGAACGGATGCTGTTTGCATTTCTTTTTACCAGGAGAGGGGGGGTCCTGTTCGGATCTTTTTTTACCAGGAGAGGGGGGGTCCAACTGTCGCTTGCTCTTTGCTATAAATATTGAACCTATAGCAGCATTAAGACAAAATCATAGTATTAAGGGTATTAAAGATGAAGGTCAAACAGAACACGAGACTTCACTCTATTCAGACAACTCAGTCCCTGCATTGCTAAGAACTGGGAGGAAAAAGGTTTAATGATGTTGGGTCAGTATTCTGAAGGAGGAGACCTGATGTCCTTTGAGCAGCTTCAGCATAAACACAACCTTCCAGCCCAGGACTTTATTAGATACCTACAGCATAAACACAACCTTCCAGCCCAGGACTGTATTAGATACATACAGCATAAACACAACCTTCCAGCCCAGGACTTTATTAGATACCTACAGCATAAACACAACCTTCCAGCCCAGGATTTTATTAGATACCTACAGCATAAACACAACCTTCCAGCCCAGGACTGTATTAGATACCTACAGCATCAACACAACCTTCCAGCCCAGGACTGTATTAGATACCTACAGCATAAACACAACCTTCCAGCCCAGGACTGTATTAGATACCTACAGCATAAACACAACCTTCCAGCCCAGGACTTTATTAGATACATACAGCATAAACACAACCTTCCAGCCCAGGACTTTATTAGATACATACAGCATAAACACAACCTTCCAGCCCAGGACTTTATTAGATACCTACAGCATAAACACAACCTTCCAGCCCAGGACTGTATTAGATACCTACAGCATAAACACAACCTTCCAGCCCAGGACTGTATTAGATACCTACAGCATCAACACAACCTTCCAGCCCAGGACTGTATTAGATACATACAGCATAAACACAACCTTCCAGCCCAGAACTTTATTAGATACCTACAGCATAAACACAACCTTCCAGCCCAGGATTTTATTAGATACCTACAGCTGAGATATTACTTACAGAAACACAAAGAATGGGACAAACTATGTACTTCACCATCCAATATAGAACATTTCTTTATGGTAGCAGTTGAAAGGACCATTAAAAAGAAGATTATATCGCACAAAAATAAGATTTTACAAGAAGAACTAATGGACAACAGTTTGGATATCAAGGACAAATGGGAATTGGAGATGAACACCATAATTTTAGATAAAAACAGGGAATTATCATGCAGAGAGGGACATAAAATAACAAATAGCCCCATTTGGAAGGAATTTGAGTGGAAAGTTAAGATGAGACTTTTCAGGACTCCTTGTCACATCAGAATCCGGTGGCACCTCGGATCAGTGCTGGAGGGGCTGTGGCCTGGTAGGAGACCACACACACATATTTTTGGACTATCCAAAATGATTGGCAAAACATACAAAATGAAATTAGAAAATGTTTAGGTATAGAATTGCCCTTAGAACCACCTTACTTTATATTAGGAATGTTACTAGAAGATGTAGAAGATAACAATCAGACATTACCACTGAGAGTCTCTCTAATTGATGATCACAGTCTCCTGGCTGAGGCCACAGCCCCCTACAGCAACACAATAGAGGAATAAGGTTAAGGATGTTTACTACATGAAAAACATGACCGCAAGGTTACAATTAAACACAGACATATTCTTGACTGAATGGTCCCCAATTATTTCAGAGTTGTTCTGTTGATGTGATGATAGTGAAACAGTTGCTGTGGATTTCTTTTCTCCTCGTTTAAATGTGAACATTGCATGCGTGTGTTTTTTTTCTTTTATAGTGTATATTTATCCATTTTCTCTGTGTTTGTAGACAAATGTCATTGTTTCTCCCTGTTTTCAGAGAAAGGGAACTATACGTGGACAATGAGAGGATGCCGAAATCCATGGACTGCATCCTAAGACATTTATGCCTGTGTTTTATCTCTGAACGTGTGACTGTAAAGTACAACTGCACTTGACAAAAGGAAATAAAAAGAAGTAAAAAAAAAGAGAAAGGTTTGAGCGTTTAAATGAAGGTCTACAGTGGTCTATTTCCCCTGACCAGTGCCGGTGAGAGTGTTTTTTCCACCGTTCATGTAACATGTAAACAACAGCCCGTGTTGATGTAGACACAAACGGTCGCCCATGCATCTTTTCATCATATACATGTTTACATACTACATGGAGCCTTTAGCCTGTGCCATCTTGGTCAGACTTTTTTTTGTTACTCCCGCCTCTCTAGAGAACGCCACAAACCAAACACATCACACACTGAATTGATTGGTTCTTGTGTGGTTCTCATTTGCATAGCCACTGACGTTAGTGGTTTAAACTTTTTAGACCAGCAATTTGAGAGCTGAGCCTGTGCCAGCTTTTCAGCACTCACAACAGTCTTTTTTCAGTGGAAAAGGGGTGTGTGTGTGGACACCAGTCTTTTTTTCAGTGGAAAAGGGGTGTGTGTGTGGACACCAGTCTTTTTTTCAGTGGAAAAGGGGTGTGTGGACACCAGTATTTTTTCAGTGGAAAAGGGGTGTGTGGACACCAGTATTTTTTTCAGTGGAAAAGGGGTGTGTGTGTGTGGACACCAGTCTTTTTTTCAGTGGAAAAGGGGTGTGTGTGTGGACACCAGTCTTTTTTTCAGTGGAAAAGGGGTGTGTGGACACCAGTATTTTTTCAGTGGAAAAGGGGTGTGTGGACACCAGTATTTTTTCAGTGGAAAAGGGGTGTGTGTGTGTGGACACCAGTCTTTTTTTCAGTGGAAAAGGGGTGTGTGTGGACACCAGTATTTTTTTCAGTGGAAAAGGGGTGTGTGTGTGGACACCGGTCTTTTTTCAGTGGAAAAGGGGTGTGTGTGTGTGGACGCTAGTCTTTTTTTCAGTGGAAAAGGGGTGTGTGTGGACACTCTGCTACTGGGCCAATGTGTAAGCTCTGACCAAAGTAATCTCCTGAATCTTCAGTCTGGACTTTACGGAGTGTCTAATTGTAAGTGGTTTATCTATTTTATCAGGAGTTTAGGAGCCTCTCCAGGTTTCTGTAAGTACCCGTGTAGACAGGCTGAGCTATAAATAGCTGCTGGTGAATTACTGAATCTACAGCTCATTCAACAGTGTCTCCTGGAAGAGCAACGTTCACTAGATCTGCATAATACATCCTAGGTACAGGAGTCTGTCCAAGGTTTCCTAACACCAGCTCAAACAGAGCAATGAGTCACATGACACTGGAGAACTGGTCCTACATGTTCCTACAGAAATAGGAATTAGAGCCTCCGCCAACACTGCTGAGAAACACACACCAACACTGTCACTCAACTTGTCAGGTCATCTTCAGAGCACAACTCCTATAAGCATCCTGACCTTATAGACTCTCTCATACAAACACCCTGACCTTATAGACTCTCTCATACAAATACCCTGATGTTATAGACTCTCTCATACAAACACGCTGACCTTATAGACTCTCTCATACAAACACGCTGACCTTATAGACTCTCTCATACAAACACGCTGACCTTATAGACTCTCATATAAACACCCTGACATTATAGACTCTCTCATACAAACACCCTGACCTTATAGACTCTCTCATACAAACACCCTGACATTATAGACTCTCTCATACAAACACCCTGACATTATAGACTCTCTCATACAAACACCCTGACATTATAGACTCTCATATAAACACCCTGACATTATAGACTCTCTCATACAAACACGCTGATGTTATATACTCTCATATACATTAACGCCCTGATGTTATAGACTCTCATATAAATAAACGCCCCGATGTTATAGACTCTCTTATATAAACACCCTGATGTTATAGACTCTCTTATATAAATACCCTGATTTTATAGATTCTCTCATACAAACACGCTGATGTTATAGACTCTCATATAAATAAACGCCCCGATGTTATAGACTCTCTTATATAAACACCCTGATGTTATAGACTCTCTTATATAAACACCCTGATGTTATAGACTCTCTTATATAAACACCCTGATGTTATAGATTCTCTCATATAAACACCCCAATGTTATAGACTCTCTCATATAAACACCCTGATGTTATAGACTCTCTCATACAAACACCCCGATGTTATAGACTCTCTCATATAAACACCCTGATGTTATAGACTCTCTTATATAAACACCCTGATGTTTTATGCACAGTCAGTACAGACTCACACACACCTTCGACATGATAACTTCGAGGTAAAGCCAAGCTCTTAATTGGCAATAGAGTTTCAGCACATTGCAAATCAATAATTCCCATAATTTTTACTGTAATTTTGGATTTTAAGGTACACCACCTGTCATTTTCCAGCACCTATGGCAGCTATAGCGATTCCATCCCCCCTCTGCTCCACAGTGGTTTGGTCCACTGCCTGCCATCCCTGATCCCACACACATTAACCTGGTACCGAATTTCCGAAATGTAGTGTGGCAGGGGAAAGACTCATTAATATTCATAAAAGAAGCTCTACCTCACTGACCGCTCTGACACATCATGTGCGTGCATGAAGCCTTTCACAACCATGGCAACCCTAAACTGCCGTCATCACAGAATTCACTCCCCAGGAGATTTGACATCAGACATCCTAAAGTGCTTCAAGAAGTATATACATGTTAACTATGCGTTACGTTTGTGAACTGGTGGCGCCGTTAAAGTTAGCGTGAATGTTTTAAAGTGCCAGCTCAGGAGATCATTTTCTCTTTTGTTTTCTGTCGAATGTAACGTGTGGAAGTGTGTCTGTCCCTTCACTGTTACCCTCCACGTGGTGTTGGGTTGATGATGACAGAGGAGCTGGGTTCTGCACTGAGTCTACACTGTAAAACTCTGATGTAAATTTACAGTGAAATCTGAACAGTATTCCGCTGTATTAATGACATACAGTGTTATACTGTAAACTGCAATGCAATCTGGGAGGAAAACAAACGTGATTACAGTACTGTAACAGAATGCTGTTAGTTACAGTACTGTAACAGAATGCTGTTAGTTACAGTAGTGTAACAGAATGCTGTTAGTTACAGTACTGTAACAGAATGCTGTTAGTTACAGTGCTGTAACAGAATGCTGTTAGTTACAGTAGTGTAACAGAATGCTGTTAGTTACAGTACTGTAACAGAATGCTGTTAGTTACAGTGCTGTAACAGAATGCTGTTAGTTACAGTAGTGTAACAGAATGCTGTTAGTTACAGTAGTGTAACAGAATGCTGTTAGTTACAGTGCTGTAACAGAATGCTGTTAGTTACAGTACTGTAACAGAATGCTGTTAGTTACAGTACTGTAACAGAATGCTGTTAGTTACAGTAGTGTAACAGAATGCTGTTAGTTACAGTACTGTAACAGAATGCTGTTAGTTACAGTACTGTAACAGAATGCTGTTAGTTAGTACTGTAACAGAATGCTGTTAGTTACTGGAACTGACTGTAAACCTCACTGTAAACCGCTGAGCATCTTGGGAAGGTGAAAGGAAAGTGCAGGATTTAAAATTTAAAAGTTAACCGACATAACCGTCCTTTTTATTTTCTTGCAAAAGTTTATTTCTGCAGCTTGCATTTTTTGCATCTCCCACCCAGTCTCTGTCGCCACAAAGGCACAGCCACACAATAACCTACACAGCCTTTTTTCACAGACGTCCAGTGATAAGGCAACTTCCATTGAGTAACATACGTCACTATTTTTATTCTGCCTCAAAGCGTCAAAATGTTATGAAAAAAATAACTGTGAGACAATTGGTCCAGTTGAACTTTCTGCTATTGAGAACAGTGATATAGCTGCTGAAAAGCTTCATATCTGCAGTGTTCCAGCTAGCTAAATTTAGCACATGTCAGCATTTTTTCCTCAGTTTAAATGAACATTAAAACAACACTGTTGCTTTTTGCTGGGGGATAATTTCACTATACTAATGTAGTGAGGTAGGAAGTCTAACCTAGTGCTTTGTTTTCCACAACTGGTAAAAAAGAGCCATAGACGATTTTTATTTAACACCTCTCTAGAACCATGCTCTAAATTCACTGTTTTTGTTGTTTGTGCCAAACTGGTGACACGTTTTTATTTCAATAAATATCTGAAAAGGAAAAAATTGTCATTATTTCTTTTTCATTATTTCATAAGTAGTAGTACAGTAATATTCTTCATAATTAAATAAAAGATAAATACTGTGGATTCATACTGTAAATATACAGCAATTTACTGACAAAACTGTGACCAGTATTGTTTTGTAAATTTTCAAAAATACAGTAAAGAACTGCACATTTATTTATAGTAATACACTGTAATTCTAAAATACTGTAAGAAACTGTAAAAAACAACAAAAAAAAACAACAACAAAAAAAACAACAACACAGTACTTTGTTGGCGAAGCTGCTGCCAGTTAATAACTGTAAATTTACAGTAAAAGGTTTTACAGTGTATTTATTGGAACAATCCAACATTACAGGTTGCAACCCTGTATGCTCACTGTTCGAAGATAAAATAAAAATAAAAGCAGTCAGCGTCGCAGGTTTCATCTCTGTCCGCCCTAGCAAACCAGGCCATATATATACTGTAAGTGCCGCAGTGCTTAATTGAAACACAGGGCTGTGTACTAAATCTAGCCCGCCAAACTAGCTAGTCAATCCGCGAATTTTCTCCTCGGTAAAATGCACCCCTTAACACATCAATACCAGTTACAGCCACGATATAACATTACAGAACAACACTTATGCACATTACAGTTTAAATTCCACTGTTGCAATAATTCACATTTTAACAGTATTTAAACTTATTTGTTCTTGAGCATACTGAAACGCTACTCACCTGTCTCGCTCACCAGAAGGAAAGAGAACGAGAGGAAGTGCGCTGACTTGAAGAGCTAGGTGCGCGCTATCAAAATAAAAGTGCGTCTATGCATGTAAAACTAAAAAGAGAGTGTATTTCCAAACCCAGAGTAACATTCCATAACAAATATATTAACCACTATTTTTGTGAACATTCATTCTTATTTACGTCTGTTACAAAACCATGACAATTAAGTAGTGTCATATTTGCCAGAAACTTGACAGTTGTGGGTTGTTTCGTTTTGTAAGGGAATGTATTATAATGAGTTGATCAGGTCATCCAAATATTCCACTCTCCAGTAGGTTCTGACGCCCTAATCCATAATCTTTCCTAACCAATATTTAACAAAGTCAGCCATCATTTGCACACAACAAAATTAAAACTCTAATTCTGTGGTTACAGTTTTTACAAGCATGACAATTGCTTTGATTGCATCTCTTGACTATAAGGTGTAGGTAAGTCTCTCCAAGATAAGGTCTAGTGTCCCCTTTCAATTACACAAAACAATTTTTATGAAAAATTAAATTATTATGTTAATTAGTGGACCATCGAAACATGCAAAAACAAACAGTGCTATCTACTCAGTGTTTGGGGTTGCCACTTTATGAAAAATCATGTCTTAAGAGGTCTGTCACGAGCGAGAGTGAGTGTTTGATTTTGAGTCGAACAGTGGACGATCGACATGTGTCAGATCGGGAACGTTGTATTGGCCAATCAGGTAGCTTCTTTTATGAATATTAATGATACATATAAAAATAAATAAATAAAAAGAAAGGGAGGCTAGGCAGTGGGGGACAGGTGGGTTCTGAGGAGGTGGGTTTTCAGTTTCCTGCGGAAGATGGCAAGAGATTCCGCAGTCCTAACTGAGTGAGGGAGGTCATTCCACCACCGCGGAGCAATGGTGGAGAAGAGGCGTGGTCGGGAAGAACGGCTGCTGGGTTCCCGAAGTGAGGGGACTGCCAGTTGACCACAGGTGGTAGAGCGGAGGGTTCTAGCAGGGGTATAAGGAGTTATCAGGGACTGAAGGTATGATGGGGCGGAGCCTCTTTTGGCCTGGTAGGCCAGGACCAGTGTCTTGAACTGGATGCGGGCTGCTACTGGAAGCCAGTGGAGTGCAGTAAGGAGCGGCGTGACATGAGAGTGCTTTGAGAGGTTGAATACCAGGCGTGCAGCGGCGTTCTGAACAAGCTGGAGCGGCCTGATGGTGCAGGTTGGCAAGCCAGCCAGTAATAAGTTGCAGTAGTCCAGGCGGGAGATGACAAGCGCTTGGACCAAGAGCTGGTTCGCCTGTTGTGTGAGGAATGGGCGGATTCTCCTGATGTTGTAGAGGGAGAATCTACAGGATCGAGTGACCGCTGCGATGTGACTGGAGTAGGTCAGCTGGTCGTCAAGGGTCACACCAAGGTTTTTGGCTGTTCTGGAGGGGAACACCACAAATCCCTCAATGGTGATTGCAGTGTCGATCGTTGGGGAGTTCTTAGCGGGAAAAAACAGAAGCTCCGTTTTCTCCAGGTTGAGTCTGAGATGGTTAGCGGACATCCAGGAGGCGATGTCGGCTAAGCAGGCTGCGATGCGAGGCTGAACCTGAGAGTCAGAGGGGGGGAAGGAGAAGAACAGCTGTGTGTCATCAGCTTAACAGTGGTAAGAGAGACCATGGGCAGAGATACCTTGACCGAGTGATCTGGTGTAAAGAGAGAAGAGGAGTGGACCAAGTACAGAACCTTTTTTTTAAAGTGAAATGAGGACTGTCTGTATGATCTGATCTGTAACTGATCTTTGTATGAGTGGTCTGGGAATAGAGTGACTGAAGAACATTGTGACTCTGATTAGGCAATGCAGCACCATGATATACTAACAGTCAACTGCTATGACTGCATGTAAAAGTTCTAAAACAACCAGTTGTTCGTGCATGCTGGGAGTGTTCTGCTGGACATCACTGTTTGTGTTTTACACTGTTCTACTGAAACATAAAAGGATGGGTCTGGGTACATTCATAAATAAAGCCCAAGCTCATATTGTTACACTCTGCATGAGTAGGGGGAAAAAGAGCTCATTCATAAAAATGGACCGACTATTGGGCCAATGAGAAGAGTCATGAGGAACTTTTTGGGCGGGAATGATGAGCTGGAATGGTCCTTACGGTGATCTGTAGGTTCAGTAAAAATTCTAAACAAATAAACCAATGAATGGATGAATGAATGAATGTATGAATGAGTGGATGAATAATAAGCCTATCTTCATGGTCAGCTGAAACAGAATATCACAATTCTTGCCACTATTGTTCAATGGGTTTCAGCTCTAGTGGATTGCAGTACAATTCTTAATATGTAAGCAGCAGTGGCGGCTGATGGTCTTTGAAATAGGGGAGGCACAGTTTAGGCCTTCATCATAAAATTAGCCAATTATTACATTTGTTGTTATTTATATGCGAATTCTGCCCTCCTTTCTTTTTCTAGGAAATCATCTATTACCCTGTCATTCCTGTCAGATTCTTTTCCGGAGACTTGACTAGTTTCCTCTCAATGGCCAACAGAACATTTTCTGAGTCAACGCACTTCCAGTCAGCCAGTTCACTTTGTCATGCCAGGAGAGGTGAAATGATCGGTCTTTGCTCCCTGATTTTTGAACTAAAATAACGTTGGGCGTTGATCTGCCCTGCCTTTTATCAGAACTTCGCCAAAATCTGGTCGACAACATTAGCAACATCTACAGTTTTGAACCTGCTAGCTAGCTAGCTGGCTAGATCCTCTATGGCCTAGTTTAAAAACAACCTTTACCAAAGTGAAACGATAGCGAGTGACAAACTCAAGAACTCTATATTTAGAATTTTATTAACAGTATGTACAAACAGACGCGGTATAGCAACTAACAGAGAAAATGAGCAGAAGCTTATGCCTCACCACCTCGCCTGTCAACACTCCGTATAGATCGAGCTTGAATTCCGCTGATGCCGGTGTAGAATTTTAAAATGCTGTCAGTCATGTTCTTTGCCATGACGTTTAAAATAGTTCCTCCAATCATCATATATAGCAGCCCAGCGTCCGGGCGGCACAAAACCAAGCCTGCTGTCCAATAAACGTGCAGAATTTTTTTCAATGCAAAAATCGCTGTCACCAGTCCTATTGACTCCCATGGAAGCCGTGTGTCCGGAAACGATGTTTTAAAAGCATATTGTCCAATAAATGTCTAGCTTTGTTACACTGAAAACAAAGCGTATTCTGAAGTGCCATTGAACCCCAGAGATGCACAGCGTCAATGGGTTTAAATGGGTCGTGCTTCCACGGGTTTCTATGAGAAAAAAATCACTTTAGCTTATGACGACCTGCTGAAATAAAAGCTGCACCAACTAGCCGTGAAGTTGAACACTTTCTAGCCCAAAATATTGATTTGTAATAAGAGAGTTAAGTAATGTAAATACAATATTACATATTTAATTGACGAACTTTCGTGACGTTTTAGAGGAAGCTCGGCTTCCTGTGTAGTCTTAGAGCAGTCGCCTCCGGTAAGCAGATGAAAATAACAGTATATGACAAGACTGCTGTTATGGTACATTAGCTTAAGCAGTTTAAAAACTGGAGTTATGTCCAATTTGATTATATCCAGTTATATCCAGTTTGACAGCCCTGCACTGTAAACAGCATGTAACATGTGTAAAGCACATGCAAGAATAAATGACTAAGATTTGATGATCTAAGTTACACCGAATGACTTAACTTAATGTACACTCTTTGATCCTGCCTCTGGTTGCTAATGGAATTGTGTCAGGACTGCTGTTTAAACACTGAATCATTTCAGTCAGTCAGTCAGTCAGTCAGTCAGTCATTTCTACACTAGCCATTAAAGAGTGGTTATATTTTTGGGCTGTAATGATTGCCCTGCACTGTGACTGTCTAAATTAAATTACAGTTGGTCAGTGATGCTCTGTTTTGCTGTGACTGTCTAAATTAAATTACAGTTGGTCAGTGACGCCCTGTTTTGCACTGCACTGTAAGCCTTGTCGGATGTGCGTGTGTGTGTGTGACAAACATTTAAAACAGGGCTGTGTTGCTCCAGCTGTTCTGGGCTTGCTGTGTGCATGTCAGTGCTCCTGGCCCTCATCCCATTTTGGATCGCTCTCTCTCTGAGGATTCACCCAGCCAGACTCTGTCAGCTCATTAAGGGCGTTTTTTTATTTGTGTTTATGTTGGGAAATATACCAGAGGGTCCTGTCTGTGCCGGTGGAGTTTCAGACACCGTTTAAATAATGATCCTCAGCAGCACGGGCTCATTAAAGGTGTGAAACAGATACAAATATTTACACAGAAACTAACAAGCTGATGCAACCGATCCACTCCAGTACCTTTTCACAGGGGACAAACGTCATTTTGACTAGATCAAAACAGCAAAGACACAAATACTAACAGATAAATTAAATGTTCAAAAGACTTTGAAATGCACCTATATCAGTATATCAGTATATTAGTTCAAATTAAAAAATTCTCATTTAATATTACGGTTTGTTTCATTTTTAGCACATTCCAAGACTAACAGGACACCTGAATCTATCAGGGTGTTCTCTTCATATTCATTCTGTCTGTTGTTTCAGGAGCACAGTGTGTATACACATTAATACCGTATGACTCGGTGTTCCTGGAGTCATACTATATGGCACCGACGCGCAGATGAAGTCTCTGTTCACCTGCATAGACAGCACTCTGAGTAGTAACGTTAAATTCTGGGAGATTAAGCACTGACAAAGTAGTTAGAGTAGCTTCTGTATTTAAAATGTCTGGTTTTAAATGGTCTGTATTTAAAATGTCTGGTTTTAATGGTCTATTTTTAAAATGTCTGGTTTTAAATGGTCTGTATTTAAAATGTCTGGTTTTAAATGGTCTGTATTTAAAATGTCTGGTTTTAAATGATCTGTATTTAAATGGTCTGGTTTTAATGGTCTGGTTTTAAATGAGCTGTATTTAAATGGTCTGGTTTTAATGGTCTGGTTTTAAATGGTCTGGTTTTAAATGGTCTGGTTTTAATGATCTGGTTTTAATGGTCTGGTTTTAATGGTCTGGTTTTAAATGGTCTGGTTTTAAATGGTCTGGTTTTAATGGTCTGGTTTTAAATGGTCTGGTTTTAATGGTCTGGTTTTAATGGTCTGGTTTCAAATGATCTGTATTTAAATGGTCTGGTTTTAAATGGTCTGGTTTTAAATGGTCTGGTTTTAAATGGTCTGGTTTTAAATGGTCTGTATTTAAATGGTCTGGTTTTAATGATCTGGTTTTAATGGTCTGGTTTTAAATGGTCTGGTTTTAATGGTCTGGTTTTAAATGGTCTGGTTTTAAATGATCTGGTTTTAAATGGTCTGGTTTTAATGGTCTGGTTTTAAATGATCTGGTTTTAAATGGTCTGGTTTTAATGGTCTGGTTTTAAATGGTCTGTATTTAAATGGTCTGGTTTTAAATGATCTGTATTTAAATGGTCTGGTTTTAATGGTCTGGTTTTAAATGGTCTGGTTTTAAATGGTCTGGTTTTAATGGTCTGGTTTTAAATGGTCTGGTTTTAAATTATCTGAATTTAAATGGTCTGGTTTTAAATGGTCTGGTTTTAAATGATCTGTATTTAAATGGTCTGGTTTTAAATGGTCTGGTTTTAATGGTCTGGTTTTAAATGGTCTGTATTTAAATGGTCTGGTTTTAATGGTCTGGTTTTAAATGGTCTGGTTTTAAATGATCTGTATTTAAATGGTCTGGTTTTAAATGATCTGTATTTAAATGGTCTGGTTTTAAATGGTCTGGTTTTAAATGGTCTGGTTTTAAATGGTCTGGTTTTAATGGTCTGGTTTTAAATGGTCTGGTTTTAAATTATCTGTATTTAAATGGTCTGGTTTTAAATGGTCTGGTTTTAATGGTCTGGTTTTAAATGATCTGTATTTAAATGGTCTGGTTTTAAATGATCTGGTTTTAAATGGTCTGGTTTTAATGGTCTGGTTTTAAATGGTCTGTATTTAAATGGTCTGGTTTTAATGGTCTGGTTTTAAATGGTCTGGTTTTAAAATGTCATTTGGAGCGTGAATGTGAGGGACAAGAATAAATCAGGGAGAACAGGGAGGATGAAAAGGCAATAAATTCACATTAAAAACAAACAAACAAACAAACAGCGGAAACACAAACGCAGATGCATCCCAGTGGGGGACCTGCATTTTATCTTTCCTTTCTGTCACAGCTTCATTTTGGACTTTTAGTTTGGCATGTCTTTGTGCGCCTGTTCTGTCTGTCTCCGCCCCCCACCTGTTCCCGTTTGTCTAATTATTAACCTTGTTCATTTCTACCAATCCTGTGTTGCCCTGTTTAGTTCTCCCTCTGCTTAAGTCCTAGTGTTTGCCTTGTCCTTTGTCTATCGTTGTTTGTGTTTTAGAGCACTCTGTTATGCTGCACCTTTTTGTTATTGGTTTTTGTTCTAGTTTTATTTGTACTTTGATCTTCATTTTAAGTAAAGTCTTCTGTTTGGTCACCTTCAACCATCGTGTCTGCACTTGGGTCCTGCACCACACCACCAGCGTGACACTTTCCTTTTTCTTTATTATTGCTATCATTTCATTTAAACCACAGGAATAGACTACGTGTGTAGACTACATTCATGGAAAAAAATTCCAGTGCTCAAAAAGCTGTGGGTCTAATTCATCTGATTCATATCTATCGATCTCTCTACACTGTATCTAATTAATCTATCTAATTTGTATCTACAGTATCTCTCTACATTGCAGCATAAGTGTTTGTTATCTTGTTATCACAAATGTTTTGCCTTTGATTTTGTAAATGTTTGTCAGGTAGGCTAAGAGGCTCAGCATGTATGTGCAGAATGGTTTTATTTTTCAAGGGCTACAAGAAATATTTAAGAAACAAAAACCAAAACAGACTAAAACCACAACAGACTAATCTGACAAACAAGTAACCATGGTAACAGCAGAATAAGGGTCAGAGGAACACACAGGCTACATAAACACAGAGAGACACACAGGCTACATAAACACAGAGAGACACACAGGCTACATAAACACAGAGAGACACACATGCTACATAAACACAGAGAGACACACAGGCTATATAAGCACAGGGAAACACACAGGTTATATAAACTCAGAGAAACTGTGGGAGAGACTCTCAGGTCTGGGCCAGATATGACCGAGTCCCTTTCCACACTGAATGCTGTACTTCTTATGCTGAGTTTAAAATGAATTCCAAGTTTTCAAAAAGCAGTCAAAGTCTTCAGGAGTCCGATGCAGTGTAAGTTTATTGCATTCAGCAGTGAACAAAATACAAAAAACTGAGTCAGGTCCCAGGGAGTGACTGAGTATAATATAGAAAATCATTTACTTATATCTAAAATTTTACCTGCATGCTAAACCTGTGTATCCAATAAGCGCATAACACGGTTGTATGGTACCACCCCTTACATCATCCGTTTTTTGCATGGTCCAACCCATTCGCTTCCAGAAATTTCCCCAAGTTTTCCCAGAATTCATGATTCCATACACCATTATTTCCGAAGTGTCCTTTTTTGGTTAAATGAAAATAATATTCACCCATGTCCTCAATCTCACCTCCGATACTTTACCCTTAATGCAGGTGTTAACTATCAAGCGTTGGGCTAGTCCATGCAAAGCGGATGCTGAAGCAACTACATCCCGACCATTACTTATGCTTCCCTGTCACTAACCTAGATTTTACCCTTTTTATGTTGCCTTCATGTTTTCCTGACCTTGCATTTTCCCTTTTTGGTATACCAAGGCCTTCTTCCGTTGGTTTCAACTTACAGAGGCCTTCTTCCATTTTAGAGGCCTTTTTCCATTTCTCCAACAAAGCACACGGGCTATATAAACACAGAGAAACACACAGGCTACATAAACACAGAGAAACACACAGGCTACATAAACACAGAGAAACACATGGGCTATATAAACATAGAGAAACACACAGGATAAATAAACTCAGAGGAACACATGGGCTATATAAACTCAGAGAAACACACAGGCTATATAAACTCAGAGAAACACACAGGCTATATAAACACAGAGGAACACACGGGCTACATAAACACAGAGAAACACATGGGCTATATAAACATAGAGAAACACACAGGATAAATAAACTCAGAGGAACACATGGGCTATATAAACTCAGAGAAACACACAGGCTATATAAACTCAGAGAAACACACAGGCTATATAAACACAGAGGAACACACGGGCTACATAAACACAGAGAAACACACAGGCTACATAAACGCAGAGGAACACATGGGCTATATAAACACAGAGAAACACACAGGCTACATAAACACAGAGGAACACATGGGCTATATAAACACAGAGAAACACATGGGCTACATAAACACAGAGGAACACACGGGCTATATAAACACAGAGAAACACATGGGCTATGTAAACACAGAGGAACACACGGGCTATGTAAACACAGAGAGACACACAGGATAAATAAACTCAGAGGAACACACGGGCTGTGTAAATCAATGAATGAAACCTTATAAAGTTTGGAAATACAGAATGTGGATGCATTGAAAATGAACATAAAAAAATTGTTTTAATTTTTAGTCATGTAATGGGAGTCATTAGGATTTTATTCTGCACAGGCTATTTAACTCAGAGGAACACGCGGGCTATATAATCACAGAGCCTTTTTGGGTGACTGGTCGTGTAATGGAAGTTGTGTTAAGTTTTTGTGCTATATCTGGTTTGGTGAATAGTGAAGATGAGTGTTCATATAAGTTTCACTGGGGACAGGACAAGAAGTAGTCCAGCCGTGTTTTCAGCGCATGATCTTCATTCATACAAATGAAATATAAATGATAAAAACATCAAATTTCAGTTGAGGGGGAAGATGATGGCTGTTGAAGTCCACTTAACTTTAACGCATGTGTGAATTTTGTAGCTTTTAGTGTGCTTCTAGAGATATCATGTATATGTATATGTTGATTGAGTATTTTATTATAAGTGTTAAGTTATTCAACCTCTGCATTTAACCCATCTGAGTAGTGAACACACACACACACACACACACACACACACACACCCCCAGAGCAGTGGGCAGCCACACAGCTGCAGTGCCCAGGGAGCAATTGGGGGTTAGGGGCCTTGCTCAGTGGCACCTCAACCCACATTTTTCCTGCCAGTCTGAGGAATTGAATCGGCAACCTTCTCAGTTGCAAGCCTGCTTCTCTAGCCTTTAGGCCATGGCTGCATTGAATTTCAATGGTTTTAGTGTATTTTCTAGTCATGACAACAACCACCTCCTCCAACCACAGCTGTCCCTACATTATTATCCAAATGGTTTGATGATGGAACATTCCCCTGTCTTAACAATTTGGTTTACAGCTGGAACTGGACAGGATGCAGACTGGGGGGAGTCAGGGAGCAGACTGGGTTCACGGCCACATCAGGCCCAGAGGGTAAATAAAGTGCGTGGTTGAGGAGTAAATAAAGTTCATGGTTGAGGAGTAAATAAAGTTCATGGTTGAGGAGTAAATAATGTTTGTGGTTGAGGAGTAGATAATGTGCGTGGTTGAGGAGTAAATAAAGTTGTTGGTTGAGGAGTAAATAATGTTTGTGGTTGAGGAGTAAATAAAGTTGTTGGTTGAGGAGTAAATAAAGTTGTTGGTTGAGGAGTAAATAAAGTTGTTGGTTGAGGAGTAGATAATGTTTGTGGTTGAGGAGTAGATAATGTGCGTGGTTGAGGAGTAAATAAAGTTCATGGTTGAGGAGTAAATAAAGTTCATGGTTGAGGAGTAAATAAAGTTCGTGGTTGAGGAGTAAATAATGTTTGTGGTTGAGGAGTAAATAAAGTTCGTGGTTGAGGAGTAAATAATGTTTGTGGTTGAGGAGTAAATAAAGTTGTTGGTTGAGGAGTAGATAATGTGCATGGTTGAGGAGTAAATAATGTACGTGGTTGAGGAGTAAATAATGTGCATGGTTGAGGAGTAAATAAAGTATGTGGTTGAGGAGTAGATAATGTGCGTGGTTGAGGAGTAAATAAAGTTCGTGGTTGAGGAGTAGATAATGTACGTGGTTGAGGAGTAAATAATGTTTGTGGTTGAGGAGTAAATAATGTGTCTGAGGAGTAAATAATGTACACGGTTGAGGAGTAAATAAAGTATGTGCGTGGTGGAGGAGTACATAATGTGCGTGGTTGAGGAGTAAATAATGTGCGTGGTTGAGGAGTAAATAAAGTATGTGGTTGAGGAGTAGATAATGTGCGTGGTTAAGGAGTAAATAATGTTTGTGGTTGAGGAGTAGATAATGTGCGTGGTTGAGGAGTAAATAATGTACGTGGTTGAGGAGTAAATAATGTACATGGTTGAGGAGTAAATAAAGTACATGGTTGAGGAGTAAATAATGTCTGTGGTTGAGGAGTAAATAATGTTTGTGGTTGAGGAGTAGATAAAGTTCATGGTTGAGGAGTAAATAAAGTGCGTGGTTGAGGAGTAAATAAAGTTGTTGGTTGAGGAGTAGATAATGTGCGTGGCTGAGGAGTAGATAAAGTGCATGGTTGAGGAGTGAATAAAGTTCATGGTTGAGGAGTAGATAAAGTGCGTGGTTGAGGAGTAAATAATGTAAATGGTTGAGGAGTAAATAAAGTATGTGGTTGAGGAGTAAATAAAGTGCGTGGTTGAGGAGTAAATAAAGTTGTTGGTTGAGGAGTAGATAATGTGCGTGGCTGAGGAGTAAATAAAGTTCGTGGTTGAGGAGTAAATAATGTACATGGTTGAGGAGTAAATAATGTGCATGGTTGAGGAGTAAATAATGTTTGTGGTTGAGGAGTAGATAATGTGCGTGGTTGAGGAGTAAATAAAGTTCGTGGTTGAGGAGTAAATAATGTTTGTGGTTGAGGAGTAAATAAAGTTCATGGTTGAGGAGTAAATAATGTTTGTGGTTGAGGAGTAAATAAAGTTCATGGTTGAGGAGTAAATAATGTGCATGGTTGAGGAGTAAATAATGTTTGTGGTTGAGGAGTAAATAAAATCCATGGTTGAGGAGTAAATAATGTTTGTGGTTGAGGAGTAGATAATGTACGTGGTTGAGGAGTAAATAATGTGCATGGTTGAGGAGTAGATAATGTACGTGGTTGAGGAGTAAATAAAGTGCGTGGTTGAGGAGTAAATAAAGTTCATGGTTGAGGAGTAAATAATGTTTGTGGTTGAGGAGTAAATAAAGTTCGTGGTTGAGGAGTAGATAAGGTGCGTGGTTGGGGAGTAAATATTGTGCGTGGTTGAGGAGTAAATAAAGTTCATGGTTGAGGAGTAAATAAAGTTCATGGTTGAGGAGTAAATAATGTTTGTGGTTTAGGAGTAAATAATGTTTGTGGTTTAGGAGTAAATAATGTGCGTGGTTGAGGAGTAAATAAAGTTCATGGTTGAGGAGTAAATAATGTGCATGGCTGAGGAGTAAATAATGTGCGTGGTTGAGGAGTAAATAATGTTTGTGGTTGAGGAGTAAATAAAGTTCATGGTTGACGAGTAAATAGAGTTCATGGTTGAGGAGTAAATAATGTGCGTGGTTGAGGAGTAAATAATGTGCGTGGTTGAGGAGTAAATAATGTGCGTGGTTGAGGAGTAAATAATGTTTGTGGTTGAGGAATAAATAAAGTTCATGGTTGAGGAGTAAATAATGTACGTGGTTGAGGAGTAAATAATGTGCATGGTTGAGGAGTAAATAAAGTATGTGGTTGAGGAGTAAATGATGTTTGTGGTTGAGGAGTAAATAATGTTTGTGGTTGAGGAGTAAATAATGTGTCTGGTTGAGGAGTAAATAAAGTATGTGGTTGAGGAGTAAATAATGTTTGTGGTTGAGGAGTAAATAATGTTTGTGGTTGAGGAGTAAATAATGTGTCTGGTTGAGGAGTAAATAAAGTGCGTGGTTGAGGAGTAGAGCGACATCCTGCTGCACAGTGATGCTGGAGTGAGCAGGCGAACTTCTAACTGAGCACAAAGTGAAGACAGATCATAGTCCTGAAAATGGGGGGGGGAGGGGGGGGGGGGGGTGCAATAAGAATGCACTTACAATGCAGGGATGTGGATTCTTACTGATCTGGTTCAGAGTCGATGAAAGGTCTTTTACTGTGAATCTTTTACATTTGTCTGTTTGGGGTTTTTTTTTTCTTTTTTTTGAAGCTGTAATGTAATAAGACATGTGAGCCTTGTTTTAGGATAACAGGATCATTGATGAGATCACTTTAAAAGTCTGAAATAATCAAAAGTATATTGTCCTTAAGCTGTTCTAACTTACATTATTATAATATTTCTCCTATTTCACAAAATAAAACAGAAAACCATAAATACGCCCAAATAGTTCATTTTGTAATTTTAATGAGCTAGTGGTCAGTACACTGAATGTGAGATTGTTTTCTCCTGTAGTGTCATACAGTGAATGGAAACAAGCAGAAAACAGACACTGTTCATTTTTAAAAATGCTGTTCATTTTTCTTATCAGCAGTATTTCATGCCAGTCCTCACTGGTTTAATTGCTGGAGGAGAGTGTATGTTTAGTTATCTTGAGATAAGTCCATGTATGGGGAGGATGACTGCAGTATTTTAAGAGTCATAATGTGTTTTACTGATGTTTTAAACCATGGATAAAATAATGCATAGATAACAGGGTTCATGCAAGAATTTATATAGATCAGCCAAGTAAATATGGTCATTGTAATCGATGAGGTTGTAATAGTTTCCACTGTTAAAATGCTTATGTAATACGGAATCCAGCAAAGCAAATAAACCACAACCACTATGCCTAAAGTCTTTGCCGCTTTTCGTTCAGACCTCTTTGGTAATGCAACCTTTTCGTTCTCTTTGATGCTTGTGTTCATTGCATTGATGACTTTAACTTGTTTCCTAGCTATGCTAAAAACATTCACATATAAAACAATTATGACTGTACAGGGACCCACAGACGTAAACATCAGGTCAACAATTCCCCATGTGAACTCTGTGATGACCACACAGTTTCCATAGCAGGCTACATGGAGCGTAGGATTAGAGAAATGGTCA
The DNA here is from genome assembly GCF_902362185.1 of Chanos chanos. Lineage (NCBI taxonomy): Eukaryota > Metazoa > Chordata > Actinopteri > Gonorynchiformes > Chanidae > Chanos > Chanos chanos. The sequence continues at coordinate 641,083 of NC_044506.1, read as the reverse complement.
AACAATAAAACCACAGCATAGATCAAAGAACAAATCCAGCAAATGATTATACAAAATAATGTTTTTCTGATGGTTACTCTAGTGGTGTATCTTAAGGGATCACTTACAGCTATATATCGATCAACTGATATGAAGACCAGATTTCCTAGAGAGGCCGACATGGCGATATACACAATCAGAGGATAAGCGGCACAGAACCTTTCCCCAAAATACCAGCAACTTTCTATCAGTCTAATGGACTCCATTGGCATTACAATGCCTCCAACCATCAGATCTGCTACAGCCAGAGAGAGGACGAGCAGGTTGGTGGGGGTGTGAAGCTGTTTAAAGTGAGAGATGGAGAGGATCACCAGCAGGTTCAAAAATACCGTCGATACAGATATTGATGAAAAGAACACATACAAAACAATGTACTCAGATGTAGATCGGACCTGCTTAGTACAGGAGGAATTATGAGATGGAAAACAGTACTGGACTGTATGGTATGCCTCCAATTCTTCAGGTTCCATTGAACAAACAGTGAGACAAATAATATGTATAATAATCATTCAATGCAGAGAAACCAGTCAATGGGCCATGCAGTTCAGCCCAGGAACTGAGAGTCAAAGAGAGGCCAGCAATGTGACGAGCCTCTCTCACAACCTGTCTTTTTTATGCATGATGTGAAAAAAAAAACCTCCCACTGTTACATCAGCTACTTCCCTCTGAGATAGAAAAAAATAAACTAAACATTGCAAACAGCAGCTAAATGATGCATGATGTGAAAAAAAAACCTCCCACTGTTACATCAGCTACTTCCCTCTGAAATAGAAAAAAATAAACTAAACATTGCAAACAGCAGCTAAATGATGCAAACTCAGGTTAAGACAGAATCACGTTTTTTTATCATTCCACATCCCCTGAAACTAGTCTGTATTAACCAGTCACTGCAGACAGAGGAAATGTTGAGTAACTGGAGCGATGACTTTCAGCAAACTGTGAGTCAGAGACAAAACGGAGACAATGCACTGCGTCTGGCAGCCTGTCATGCAACAGAGGAAACACAAACTAAAGGCATAGAATATGAAATGAAGGGATTAGGAGAACCTGTAAGCCATGGGAAATATTTTTATGGAGAAATTTGACATTAAAAGTGATGCTGATGGTGTAAGCCCTGAATGAGATGACTGGTCTTTACACATGCTTATAATGTGGGCAATTAAAAAGCCCCAACATAAACTCAACAGGACAGATTTAGTACTTAATGGAACACAGAATTACTGTAAGGCCAGAATGACTTAACAGTATGTTTATATTGTGAGTAATACATTACTAATAATAATACATTACAATGAAACATTACCAATGCATTATCAGTTAAAGCATTAAGGGTTAGGTGTAGTTCCACCTCAGACTCAAAGAGCACAAGACTGTCAGGGAAAAAGGAAGGCCAAGGCCGGGCCAGTGCTCATTTCTTACTCTCATGCAATGAATACAGTAATAAAATGCACTTAGTCTCTGAATTGCATGGTGTCAGCACTCACTCCTGTTCCTAGGAGCACAGTTAGACAGTCAGTGTGTTGTATATCCTGAGAAGCCCGTGCCTGGGAGGACCAGTGGTGAGCTGACCTTTCACCCTCACATTTTCACTAACTCCTGTTCCTAGGAGCACAGTTAGACAATGGTGAGCTGAACCTCGACTGAGTAGCACCACACTCTGGACAGCAGCCTCTGAGTCAAGGTAAAGAAACCACAGCAAAATCACAAGGCCTCCCAAAACAACAAGAAGAGCACATGGATTAATGAAAGGAAACCCTGAGGAGGCACAGCTGGAGACACGTCGGAGGATCAATCAAGTTCCTGTTAAAAAATCCCGGGGAGAGGTGAGGGTGACACCATGACCCAGGCCAGAGCTTTCACCCTCCCAGTTACTCAGAGGTCCTTCTGAGGGGACCCTGCACATTGCCTACATCCATGGGGATGTGTGCCGTGTGCCGGCTGCCACAGAGGCTGGCCAGAGTTCAAGGCTCTCTGTGGAGCTGCACTCCATTCCTGGGACTAGTCCTGAAGGCGCTGATGGGGAGGAGAAAGGCCCAGCCACACCCTGCAATGCCCAGTGCTCCTGGCTGAGGAAACAGATTTGGAAGGTGAGGATGTTCCCCCTGTGATTAACCCCTTGTTTCATTTGTTCCAACAGATCACCCAGGCCAATACCTTTGCCAAGGAACAATGCCAGGATGACTGTCTGAAATTGCTGTGTGCAGGTCCAGGTGATTGAGGGAATACCTCTCTCCACAGTACTTTCCGATTTATAATTGCCTCCTCTGCAATGTGGCAAGCAGGCAGGGCAAATAGAAGGAGCTTCTGGTGGTGCCACAGAGCCAGAACCACACAGAGATAGAGCTTTCACATGTCCATCCTAGGGTGGGCAGCCTCAAAGCCAGAAACACAGAACGCATCCGGTACAGGTTCCACTGGCTGGAGCTAACAGCACTTCCCCACCTGCCAGCAGATGGCTCCATGAACATTGCCCCCTCAGCCCCCTGGTGCTGCTTCCCATCATTCAGGTGCCCTTCAGGTGCATAGACATGGACCTCGTGGGGCCACTGCCAAAATCAGCCAGGGGTCACGAATACATCTTGGTCATCCTGGACTATGCCATTTGTCTGCCAGCTCATGGCAAACCTTTATAGGTTCATGTGGGTGAAATATCTCTGAATACCATCCGCAAACCAACAGTTTGGTGGAAAGGGTATAACTCTCCACGGCCCAGTATAACATTCCACAGCCCAGTATAACTCTCCACAGCCTAGTATGACTCTCCACAGCCCAGTACAACTGTGGGGCACAGTTTCACCTGAACTTTCTTGAAATGAGACTTAGTGTTTTGGAAAAGAAGTTTAATATAACCACCTTTATCTATGTCTGACATATTTTTCTCTTTCTTTCAGATATTGAGGGACTGCAACCAGGACTTTTCAAGGACTTCATAGGCAGAGTTGAGAAACTCAAAAGAGTGGAGAGTGGAGTTCAAATGGCAGAGTCCAGACCTGGCCAATAAAAGTTATACCTAAACAGTGGCCTCTTCCTGTCATCTAGCTGCCTGGTAGCCACTCATCAGGAGGCAAAGAAGGACCATCTTCAACTCTTACATCGGCTGCCCGCATCCAGTTCAAGACACTGGTCCTGGCCTACCAGGCCAAAAGAGGCTCCGCCCCATCATACCTTCAGTCCCTGGTAACTCCGTATACCCCTACTAGAACCCTCCGCTCTACCACCTCTGGTCAACTGACGGCCCCTTCACTTTGGGAACCTGGCAGCCGCTCCTCCCGGCCACGCCTCTTCTCATCTTTTGGTGTCCCTGTATGAGGTATTAGGAATCCGACTGATGCACTGATTGTAAGTCGCTTTGGCTAAAAGTGTCTGCCAAATGCTAAATTGTAAATTGTAAATTGGTATACTGAGTGAATGGTATACTGAGTGAATGGTATACTAAGTGAATAGTATATTAGGTGGGTGGTATACTGAGTGAATGGTAAACTAAGTGAATGGTATACTGAGTGAATGGTATATTAGGTGAATGGTATACTGAGTGAATGGTAAA
>NC_044506.1:615000-632500 GCF_902362185.1 Chanos chanos | reverse complement strand
TCAATGACTCCATCATCTATTCATTAATGTCTCCTTTACTCCCTCAATGACTCCATCATCTTTTCATTAATCTCTCCTTTACTCCTCAATCACTCCATCATCTTTTCATTAATCTCTCCTTTACTGACTCCTTTACTCCCTCAATGACTCCATCATCTATTCATTAATGTCTCCTTTACTCCCTCAATGACTCCATCATCTTTTCATTAATCTCTCCTTTACTCCTCAATCACTCCATCATCTTTTCATTAATCTCTCCTTTACTGACTCCTTTACTCCCTCAATGACTCCATCATCTATTCATTAATGTCTCCTTTACTCCTCAATCACTCCATCATCTTTTCATTAATCTCTCCCTTACTCCCTCAATTACTCCATCATCTTTTCATTAATCTCTGCTTTACTGACTCCTTTACTCCCTCAATCACTCCATCATCTTTTCATTAATCTCTCCTTTACTCCTCAATCACTCCATCATCTTTTCATTAATCTCTCCTTTACTCCCTAAATCACTCCATCATATTTTCATTAATCTCTCCTTTACTCCCTCAATGACTCCATCATCTTTTCATTAATCTCTCCTTTACTGACTCCTTTACTCCTTCAATGACTCCATCATCTTTTCATAGATCTCTCACCAGTGTTGGGGGTAACAAGTGTCAGAGTAATGTGTTACTGTAATTATATTACTTTCCTCCGTAACAGAGTAAAGCATTACAGTTCAAACTTCAGTAATCACATTACAGTTACTGGATTATTAAAATGTCCTTTCCTGCATTACACACGCCTTTTCAAAAGAATGTTTTTCGTGCTGAATATTCAAATTTAACTCATAAAACAGATAGCTCCGGTCCTGAGTGCTGATTGGTCAATACAGTGTTCCAACAATGTTAAAATATATGATTATAGAAGCAGCTATGATGCGACACACACCTGTTCACCTTAACTGTAATATGACTACCCACTGTCACTAAGGACAGATTGGGTCCTTAACTGTAGCTCCTGATAAATGGGACAAGACCTACAACTGGTTAGTTAGCTAGCTAGCAAGGTCTGCTACATTTGAGAAAACCCGAAAATATGGTGTAGCCAACCAGGACAATAATATGGAGAGCTTTAATGTTACTTTTCATCATAAAATACAGATAACGCAGCTGTCGTCTGATGATGACACCAAAACCTATTACTAGCTACCTCAGAAACTACTGGTAGTTATCCATCGAAACTAAATGACAACATCCTGATTAATGTAGCTAGCGACACTATACAAAGTTAGTTATCATTAGATGGCTAAGCTTGTGTGTGTCTCTTTTTTGTCACTGGTCAAAAATGTGAAGTCACGCATGAAGCCTCACTTTACAGTTTTTAAATCTCAAAGATTTGATGTATCATTTTCACCATGTATCTGATGTGTCATTTTTACTGTGTAGGCTGTTCCAACCAGTTTTGGCTACTCTGTTTTCTAATTAAAGGCTGATAAGTTATGCCTTTAACTGTGTTCATACTTTGCACTAGGCTGTTGCATTGAAAATAAAGCAATGAAAGGACTATGATGTTTGTCTTTGTATCTTTATGTGGTAAATTGGGGAATTTGTAGTTTTAGAGAGAAACTCAAAAGTAAAGTAATGAGTAGTGCAATCACTTTTCAAAAGGAGTAACGAGTAAAGTAATCCCATTACAATTTAAAGAAGTAATTGGTAACTTATAACTAATTACTTTTTTTGAGTAACTACCCCTCACTTTCATGTGTGTGCCATTGTCCTGTGTTGTCTGGATTATTTCTGCAGTAAAATGCTGTCTTTGTCTGGCAGACTATAAATGTACTCTTTAAAAGTTTGAACCAGAGCCCAGAACCCAACATCTAGTTGAAAATGTCATTCCAAAAGTACGTCCATGCAGGACTCCTGCTGGCCATTTGGGTGCCCTAAGCAAAAAAAAAAAAAACCCCACAAATATTTGGAAGTGCAATCTTCTTTAAACCGAAGAAATATATGCTCATTATCTCTGCCCCTGACTCCCCTGTTGCCTTTTTGGGGCCATTCTTTCCAAAGAGGTTCTGTTACCGTCAGGCTTGAGTTTGTCATTCAAACAAACCACGAGGAGATGGGGTGGGGGTGGAATAATTCATAACTCACTTTATTATTCTGAGCAATTATGTATATCTTGTATTGCCTGTAATGGTCTGATGGTGCCTACTGTAGTTGTGCTTCATCTTAAATTTAAATATTTAATCCTTTTGATTATTATGATTATCATGATGATCATTTGGCTGTTTCAAGTTTCAAGTTTATTTAGAGCCCAGTATCACTGTTTGCAGTCTCAAAGGGCTTTACAGGCCATAACAGTCAAAATCAAAACAGGACGGCACCCCCTGACTTAATCCTCATGGCGGGCAAGAAAAAACTCCCCAAAAACCCAAAAGGGAAATGGGAAAATGGGAGAAATCTTGAGAAGGACCACAGAGAGAGGAGACCCCTCCTTGGCCAGACAGGTGTGCAGTAGGTGCCGACCCAGCGGGCAGTTACAATTGCAAGTAATTTCAGAGCATGAACAAAGGGGATGGTGATGCTGACAGGAGGCTGAAAGATGATAACACCAGGATGGTTCAGTCCAGAGGGCGGGAGGAGTCAGGATCACTGGTATCTCAGGAGTAGCATGTGTGGCGAGTAGCATGTGTGGCTCGACAGAGAGAGAGAGAGAGAGAGAAAGAAAGAGAGAGAGAGAGAGAGAGAGAGAGAGAGAGAGAGAGAGAGAGACATTGTTAGATGTTCATTTCCACATAGGCCTAATGGTAAAGGTAAATATACATCGTGTGCTGAGTGCAGGCAGGGACTCCAGCAAGACTATCTAGTACAGCATAGTTAAAAGGGAGAGCTAGAAGGTAATACGGACATGATGGCAGTCTGGGACACAAGGCGGCCACCCACTCCACTGTTAACAAACCCGAGTGAACATTTTAGAGTGGGGGAGGCGACAGCATCCAAACATCCCAGTTCACCAAACAATCTATGCCCGAGAACCCTCCAGATCTGCTCCTTTGCCTTGTAAAGAGCTGTTAACAAAAGGCTTGGCTAAACAGATAAGTTTTCAGCCTTGACTTAAACATAGAGACTGTGTCTGAGTCTCGAACATTAATTGGGAGGCTATTCCATAACTGTGGGGCTCTGTAAGAGAAGGCTCTGCCCCCTGCTGTAGCCATCATAACTCAAGGTACCAACAAATAGCCTGCACCTTTTGATCTAAGTTGGCGTGGTGGATCATGAAAGACCAGGAGTTCGCGCAGGTACTGTGGCTGTTCACCATACTGTACCCTAACCCCTCTGACGTTTGGTGCCCTACACACAGTATGTGATGCGCGTGTACGTAGTGCCGGCCTTGTGTCCATAACCATAATAACATATGACAGTGTGATATTTTATTTACATTTTCATCTGTCCATGTTCTTCCATGACCTCAGTGTGTGACTCTCAGTTATCAGGGTCAGGTGCACACGTGTGCAGTCAGTGTACATGCTGAGCACACGTGTTGAGATAATAGAGCAAAGTACAAAGCTCTGCATCGTGGTAAAATCCGACCCGTGAGTGAGAGTCTAGTGTGGACATCAGGACATAGACAGGAAATGGCTGATAAAATCTCAGACATGTTTCTTCCTTTTAGGAGGTGTGTGGAAGGAAAGACGTCATTATTAACCCATCACTTCAGTTTGTGGTGAATGGTCAGGGCTTGAAGATCAGGATTTGTGTTTTTTATTGTGTTTTTTGTGTTTTTTTTTAATTTTGGTTTTGTTATTTGACCTGTGTCTGAGTGCTGTTTTGAGAGGAGGATCCAAACTGAGCCCGGATGGTTTTTGTATGACCATATGCCTGGAGCCAACCCTGCTCTGCTGGGCTTCTCCTCACTCTGCCAGGCAACAACACACTCACACTTCACAGACCGCAAACACAGCAGGATGGTTCCGACTGGGTTGGGTCAGCCGGCCTGCTGAGTCGGCAGGGGTCAGTCCGTTGTAAGGAATCTGTTCGCCTCCTTTTCCAGGCCTTAAACAAACAGACTTACAACACAGAGAGCTCTGCCCACGTACTCATTAACACACTGCAGTTCTGTCTGTGTACTCATTAACACACTGCAGTTCTGTCTGTGTACTCATTAACACACTGCACATCTGTCTGTGTACTCATTGACACACTGCAGTTTTGTCTGTGTACTCATTAACACACTGCAGTTCTGTCTGTGTACTCATTAACACACTGCAGTTCTGTCTGTGTACTCATTAACACACTGCACATCTGTCTGTGTACTTATTAACATGCAACAGCTCTCCCCGCGTATGCATTAATACACTACAGCTTTGCCTGCGTACTGTCACTATCTGTTACAGCGACACAAACACTGACAGTACTGTTACTGTTACAGCAACACAAACACTGACAGTACTGTTACTGTTACAGCAACACAAACACTGACAGCACTGTTACTGTTACAGCAACACAAACACTGACTGTACTGTTACTGTTACTGCAACACAAACACTGACAGCACTGTTACTGTTACAGCAACACAAACACTGACAGCACTGTTACTGTTACAGCAACACAAACACTGACTGTACTGTTACTGTTACTGCAACACAAACACTGACAGCACTGTTACTGTTACAGCAACACAAACACTGACAGCACTGTTACTGTTACAGCAACACAAACACTGACAGCACTGTTACTGTTACAGCAACACAAACACTGACTGTACTGTTACTGTTACAGCAACACAAACACTGACTGTACTGTTACTGTTACAGCAACACAAACACTGACAGCACTGTTACTGTTACAGCAACACAAACACTGACAGCACTGTTACTGTTACAGCAACACAAACACTGACAGCACTGTTACTGTTACAGCAACACAAACACTGACAGTACTGTTACTGTTACAGCAACACAAACACTGACAGTACTGTTACTGTTACAGCGACACAAACACTGACAGTACTGTTACTGTTACAGCGACACAAACACTGACAGCACTGTTACTGTTACAGCAACACAAACACTGACTGTACTGTTACTGTTACAGCAACACAAACACTGACTGTACTGTTACTGTTACAGCAACACAAACACTGACAGCACTGTTACTGTTACAGCAACACAAACACTGACAGCACTGTTACTGTTACAGCAACACAAACACTGACTGTACTGTTACTGTTACAGCAACACAAACACTGACAGCACTGTTACTGTTACTGCAACACAAACACTGACTGTACTGTTACTGTTACAGCAACACAAACACTGACAGCACTGTTACTGTTACAGCAACACAAACACTGACTGTACTGTTACTGTTACAGCAACACAAACACTGACAGCACTGTTACTGTTACAGCAACACAAACACTGACAGCACTGTTACTGTTACTGCAACACAAACACTGACTGTACTGTTACTGTTACAGCGACACAAACACTGACTGTACTGTTACTGTTACAGCAACACAAACACTGACAGCACTGTTACTGTTACAGCAACACAAACACAAACACTGACTGTACTGTTACTGTTACAGAAACACAAACACTGACAGCACTGTTACTGTTACAGCAACACAAACACTGACAGCACTGTTACTGTTACAGAAACACAAACACTGCTGTCTGGCTCGAACAAAAGTCTAAAAGCCACAGTCCTCTGAAAGAAAGTGCAAGTTTGTTTGTGACAAAACCAGCAGGTGATGTTATGACTATTACAACGATACTGTTTAGACTGGGGGTGGCACGGTGGCACAGTGGGTAGCGCTGTTGCCTCACAGCAAGAAGGTTTCGGGTTCGGTTCCCGGCCGGGTGCTCAGGGTCCTTTCTGTGGGGAGTTTGCATGTCCAGCACCCCCCGCGACCCTAATCAGGATAAGCGGCTTAGATAATGAGTGAGTGAGTGAGTGAGTGTCTAGACTGGCGCACGCACACACACACACACGCTCGCGTACGCACACACACACGCATGCACACATGCACACAGACAAAATGCACACACACGCACACAGGCACACGCACACACACACAAAATGCACACACAGGCACACGTGCGCACACACACACACACAGGCACACAGGCACGCGCACACACACACGCGCACAGGCACACGTGCGCACACACGCATGAACACACACACACAAGCATCCATACAAACACACAAAGGTGCGCACACACACACAGGCACACGTGCGCACACACACATGAACACACACACAAGCGTGCATACAAACACACAAAGGTGCGCACACACATGTGCGCGCGCGCACACACACACACACATTCATTTATAACTCTGAGTAAATCAGCAGGACCACTGACTTGCTGCTTCCACAGAGCAGAGCAGGGAGCATGTGTGTATGTGTGTGTGTGTGTGTGTGTGCACTGATTGTAAGTTACTTTGGCTAAAAGCGTCTGCCAAATGCTAATTGTAAATTGTAAATTGTGTGTGTGTGCGTGTGTGTGTGTGTGTTAAGGATCACCACAGTTTGAGGACCAGGTGCTGAGAGGAGAGAGTTTTTCCCGTTTGGTGCTGAATTCTCTGTGTGTCTCTTCTCCCTTTGTCCATTCGCATGGGAACTTCAGCGTGTTCTCTCTGGATCTCTGTGCCACCTTCAGGTCCTATTTTGGGGGTGGTTTCCATGGGAACTCAGAGGATTGGTGAAACAGAAGGTGTCTGTGGTGATAAGAATGTGTGGGAGGGGCGGAGTTGTATTTGTTGGACTGTCAGTGACTGGACCTCAGGTGGTCACATGATTTCATATTTCCATCTCCCACATTGCGTAATATAGTAATATAGCACTAACAGCTCTATACAACTGGCATCTCCCACGGTGCATAATATAGTAATATAGCACTAACAGCTCCATACAACTGGCATTTCCCACATTGCGTAATATAGTAATATAGCACTAACAGCTCTATACAACTGGCATCTCCCACGGTGCGTAATATAGTAATATAGCACTAACAGCTCTATACAACTGGCATTTCCCACGGTGCGTAATATAGTAATATAGCACTAACAGCTCCATACAACTGGCATTTCCCACGGTGTGTAATATAGTAATATAGCACTAACAGCTCTATACAACTGGCATTTCCCATGGTGCGTAATATAGTAATATAGCACTAACAGCTCTATACAACTGGCATTTCCCACGGTGTGTAATATAGTAATATAGCACTAACAGCTCTATACAACTGGCATCTCCCACGGTGTGTAATACCATAATATAGAACTAACAGCTCTATACAACTGGCATTTCCCACGGTGTGTAATATAGTAATATAGCACTAACAGCTCTATATAACTGGCATCTCTTTTCTTCAAGAGCTTCTCTGAACCCTTCACCGGCACAGAACCTGTGCTCTAGCCAGAGTTTACCAAACAACAAAGAACACGGCTGTGCTCTGGACCGCCAGCTCTGCGGGCTGTTCTGACCCGCGGTCGAACATCTGTGTCTTTGGTCAGTAAGGGCCTTTACAGTTATGAGTGACTCCAGCTCACACTTACACAAGCACGACGTTGCCAAGGAGATGTTTCCATGTGGACAGATGGGAAGCAGAGGCTAGAGCGGGAGAATCACATGTTATACTTCACACTGGGATTCTGAGGTCATGTGGCGGTGAGAACTGACAACAGCACTGAGAACATCCCTCCTCTGATTTTGTTTCCTCTTAAGACCAGACCTTAAAGACAGACAGGCATCTGTCATTATGAGATGACCGCCACAATCAACCACTCTGACACCACGTTTTTTACTGGGCCTTTGAGATTCTGTTGCGGCTGTTCATTTGACCAGAAATCACAGTTGTTGGGTTTCTGTAAGATGGGATCATAGCCTCTGGGTGTGTGTGTGTGTGTGTGTGGAGTATATCTGCCCTGTGTGCCTGTCTCTGTAATGTAATTACACACAGGGCCAATGATCTGAGCTCTCATTACAACATCATTAGAAGGTTTGGGAGTGAGTCATGTGACTAACTCAGCCCTCCCATGGCCTCCATGACGCCCTCCCTTAGTGTAATTACACATCTCCTCTGTCCTATCGCCATCCTTCAGCTCCCTAAACCAACAGGCTGCAAACTGAACAAGCCCCTATAATAATGAAACGGGTTCGTGAAAAACAGCCTGTTCAGGCCTGTCAAAGGAGACGCTTAAAAAACCCTGATCGCTGGAAGAGTTCATTATACGGTTCAGAGCTATGGACTTACAGAAGAATAGACAGTGTTGAATTGTTGCATTTGACTCTCTGGTGTCTCTGGTAGAGTCAGAGTGCTGAGGATTCTGGGAAGGTGGCATTGGCCAGATGGCACCCTGCCCTCAGAGAGACGACAGATCTTTTCCACAGGTCGATCTTTCCATGACACCCTGTGATTGTGCCAAGTATTAGAGTGTGCCCAGGCAGCAGGGGCACCTCCTGCCCTCAGCACAGCATCCTGTGAGGCTTTCAATTAACACACACACACACACACACACGCAAACACACACACAAAGACACACACGCAAACACACACACAAAGACACACACGCAAACACACACAAATCCACCCCTCCACATGCAAACGGGGGGAGATTATTTCTACTGGTGTCATGCCTTTCATATCATGGCAATAATTACACCAAAATACTACACACACACACACACACACACACACAATACTGTACAGACAAACACATTTCTGAGACTGAGACTCTCAGGACTCAGATGCAGACTCGCCGATGTTGCAGACTCGCCAGTGAATGATCTAGGGATGTTTAATGTGCCACACAACAGTCTTTCAATAGGCTTGACAAAGAGCAGAATCCAAAAAACAAGCAGAGGTCGTACCACAGAGCAGTCAGAGGCAGATGAACAATCCAAAACAACAGACAAAGGCAAAATCCAGGGACAGGCAAAAGGGTCAAAAACAGGTGCAGGGCAAGAAGGCAGAGGAAGCAAAATCCAGCAGGCGAAAAACAGTCAAAAAACAGGCAGAGGTCAAGCACAGAAGGCAATCAGAGTAACAGAAAGGGCTAGCACGACACACTGGGAAAAGCAGTACAAACTGACAAACAAAGGGTAGAACAGGCAGGGTTTAAATAGACAGACTAATTACAACTTCAACGAGAGACAGGTGAGCACAATGACATAATAAGTGAGGGGTACCCTGACAGAGACACTAACATACTGTACCCTGACAGAGACACTAACATACTGTACCCTAAAGAGACACTAACATACTGTACCCTAAAGAGACACTAACATACTGTACCCTGACAGAGACACTAACATACTGTACCCTAAAGAGACACTAACATACTGTACCCTAAAGAGACACTAACATACTGTACCCTGACAGAGACACTAACATACTGTACCCTAAAGAGACACTAACATACTGTACCCTAAAGAGACACTAACACACTGTACCCTAAAGAGACACTAACACACTGTACCCTAAAGAGACACTAACATACTGTACCCTAAAGAGACACTAACATACTGTACCCTAAAGAGACACTAACACACTGTACCCTAAAGAGACACTAACATACTGTACCCTAAAGAGACACTAACATACTGTACCCTGACAGAGACACTAACATACTGTACCCTAAAGAGACACTAACATACTGTACCCTGACAGAGACACTAACATACTGTACCCTAAAGAGACACTAACATACTGTACCCTGACAGAGACACTAACACACTGTACCCTAAAGAGACACTAACATACTGTACCCTAAAGAGACATGTTCACAAATAAACTTCAAGGTCATTCCATCAAATTTAATTCTTTTCGTTCATATGAAACATTATTGCAGTGTACAGTATAACCGCTTCACTGAGACCACATACTTGCCTTCTATGCACCAAATACACTGAAGCTGTGTGCCAGTGCAGGGTAGCGTTGGGGTAAGCCTGTCTGTCTGACCATTAAAAACACGCTGGCATACATGTTATTAGGTTAAGCCAGCGGTTAGCTTCCCTGGCCTCCTGTCTCCCTGCTCCACGGCTGGTCCAGTGCCTCACTATAATCAATATTACCTTAGTAATAACCAGGGCTTCAAACCAGAATCTTTTTGAAGCGGCTTGTTCTGAGCAGAATCAGTATTTTAATGTTTCCAGTATTGCGTTCGACCTTAAAATTATTGTTCCCGAACCAATTAGAACCAAATGAATTACTGGTTAGTAACATTCCATGTAGGCCTGTGTGACGTGACAATATGTATCTTTCAGACAGTATAAAATGTCTATAGATATTCTACTTTATAGTCTCTATTGCTAATGTCATAAAACATTGCATTGCATCATCGACCACAGAATAGCTTTCTCCTTTTCTGTCTTGGAGAAGTGGAGTCCTGTTTTGTTTGTTGTGGGCATGTAAAGCCCTTTGAGACTATAAACAGTGATACTGGGCTCTAAATAGACTTGAAACTTGAAACTTGAAGTCCTCTTCGGTCGGTGTCCATGGAGACCAGTGTTCTGCAGTGTCCGCTGGAGCGTCTGACTTGAGCTGCTGGTGCCAGTATTACTCAGATTCATCAGGGTGGCCTTGGTGGTGATCCTTGGATTCCACTTGGCCTCTCTGCCAGTCTTGCCAGCGCATGGGTCACTGTTGGCCTCCTACCCTGACCTTTGAGATTTCTCACAGTGTGGAACTCCTTGTACTTTTAATTTATGCTTTGCACTGTGGCCACTGGCACTTGAAAACACTTGGATTATAGCCTTTCCCTGTCTTGTGAGCAGCCACAATGTGCATCCGGAGGTCCTCACTAAGCTCTCTGGTTTTAGCCATGACATGCCATTGACTAACTGCCTAGAGAACTACTGCATGAGCTGTTCTCCATTTACAGTTTATAGGATGCTCTAGAACATGGTCGAAATTACCAAGACCACTTGGAATGGTGTAGGAGCTTGCATTTTCTCAAAGATTTGCAGTAATTTCAAGGGGTATGAATAATTTTGGACATGGCATTTTTAGTAAAAATGTAAAAAAGACAGAACATAGAAATAGTTCAAATGTATCATTAACATCTCTGACACAGTGTCTTACTGTCTTCTGACACTTGTTTATGTCATTTCCATCCAGATGAAACCTATTGGTCAAATACAAATTCACCATAAATCCAAATTCGGCATGGGTCTGAATAATTTTGGGCTTAACTTGGCTTATCCCCCCCCTCAATATATATCTGAAATGTGGCCCGTGCTGGCAGACATGCTATTAGGTTAAGCCTGCGGTTAGCTTCCCTGGCCTGTCTCCCTGCCTCGCGGCTGGTCCAGTGCCTCACTATAATCAATATTACCTTAGTAATAACACACCATGTCAGATGCATTTTGAATTTCAAAATCAACAAAAAGTGAAATTAATTTAAAACAAATGTCTACCTGAGTTGAGCTCTTAATGCTGTAGAGTTATGTGTCTTAATGAGGTAAGTTTTATTTGCATAATCAGTGTTAGTTTCTGTCCTGATGGATTCTGCCCGGCCTTCATACTGCCCTTAACCAACTACAGGGGCAGAATGAGGCGTATTTCACATTTATACATTTGCTTCAACACAAATTCCCTCTTTTTCCACATGAAGGTTTGTGGGGGAATGTTGGTAGCATTTTCATTGGTGGAAGTTTGACTGTGGAACCTTGGTAGCACCTATTGGCCACCTAATGAAAGCGTAAGTTGTATATTCACAATATCAGGTAGCATTTCCTCACCAGATTTGAGCTCATTTAATGTAAAACCTGCACTCTGAGAGCTCATATGTCTTTTTACAGATGTGAAATCGTATTAAACTTCTAAGACATTTGACGTCAATAGAGCAAACAGAGGTTGAGAGCCATGAGAACCTGGTTGTCGTCAGATGGCTGAGGTGAGAGACAGGTGCCCTCCTGATGCCCTAAAACTGCATGGACTGCGTGTATTGTGTGTAGACTGTGTGTATTGTGTTTATTGTCTGTGTATTGTGTGTAGATTGTGTGTATTGTGTTTATTGTCTGAGTATTGTGTGTAGACTGTGTGTATTGTGTTTATTGTCTGTGTATTGTGTGTAGACTGTGTGTATTATGTGTGTATTGTGTGTATTACGTGTGTATTGTCTGTGTATTGTGTGTAGACTGTGTGTATTGTGTTTATTGTCTGTGTATTGTGTGTAGACTGTGTGTATTGTGTTTATTGTCTGTGTATTGTGTGTAGACTGTGTGTATTGTGTTTATTGTCTGTGTATTGTGTGTAGACTGTGTGTATTATGTGTGTATTGTGTGTATTACGTGTGTATTGTCTGTGTATTGTGTGTAGACTGTGTGTATTGTGTTTATTGTCTGTGTATTGTGTGTAGACTGTGTGTATTGTGTTTATTGTCTGTGTATTGTGTGTAGACTGTGTGTATTGTGTTTATTGTCTGTGTATTGTATGTAGACTGTGTGTATTGTGTTTATTGTCTGTGTATTGTGTGTAGACTGTGTGTATTGTGTTTATTGTCTGTGTATTGTGTGTAGACTGTGTGCATTTTGTTTATTGTCTGAGTATTGTGTGTAGACTGTGTGTATTGTGTTTATTGTCTGTGTATTGTGTGTAGACTGTGTGTATTGTGTTTATTGTCTGTGTATTGTGTGTAGACTGTATGTATTGTGTGTAGACTGTGTGTATTGTGTGTAGACTGTGTGTATTATGTGTGTATTGTATGTGTATTGTGTGTAGGCTGTGTGTATTATGTGTAGACTGTGTGTGTATTGTGTGTAGACTGTGTGTATTGTGTGTGTATTGTGTGTAGACTGTGTGTATTGTGTGTGTATTGTGTGTAGACTGTGTGTATTGTGTTTATTGTCTGTGTATTGTGTGTAGACTGTGTGTATTGTGTGTAGACTGTGTGTATTATGTGTGTATTGTGTGTGTATTGTGTGTAGACTGTGTGTATTGTGTTTATTGTCTGTGTATTGTGTGTAGACTGTGTGTATTGTTTTTATTGTCTGTGTATTGTGTGTAGACTGTGTGTATTGTTTTTATTGTCTGTGTATTGTGTGTAGACTGTGTGTATTGTGTTTATTGTCTGTGTATTGTGTGTTGACTGTGTGTATTGTGTTTATTGTCTGTGTATTGTGTGTAGACTGTGTGTATTGTGTTTATTGTCTGAGTATTGTGTGTAGACTGTGTGTATTGTGTGTAGACTGTGTGTATTGTGTGTGTATTGTGTGTAGACTGTGTGTATTGTGTTTATTGTGTGTATTATGTGTGTATTGTGTGTATTGTGTGTAGACTGTGTGTATTGTGTGTATTGTGTGTAGACTGTGTGTACTGTGTGTAGACTGTGTGTATTGTGTGTAGACTGTGTGTATTGTGTTTATTGCCTGAGTATTGTGTGTAGACTGTGTGTATTGTGTGTAGACTGTGTGTATTGTGTGTATTGTGTGTAGACTGTGTGTATTGTGTGTAGACTGTGTGTATTATGTGTGTATTGTGTGTGTATTGTGTGTAGACTGTGTGTATTGTGTGTGTATTGTGTGTAGACTGTGTGTATTATGTGTGTATTGTGTGTGTATTGTGTGTAGACTGTGTGTATTGTGTTTATTGTCTGTGTATTGTGTGTAGACTGTATGTATTGTGTGTAGACTGTGTGTATTGTGTGTAGACTGTGTGTATTATGTGTGTATTGTGTGTGTATTGTGTGTAGGCTGTGTGTATTATGTGTGTATTGTGTGTGTATTGTGTGTAGACTGTGTGTATTGTGTGTGTATTGTGTGTAGACTGTGTGTATTGTCTGTGTATTGTGTGTAGACTGTGTGTATTGTGTGTAGACTGTGTGTATTATGTGTGTATTGTGTGTGTATTGTGTGTAGACTGTGTGTATTATGTGTGTATTGTGTGTAGACTGTGTGTATTGTGTTTATTGTCTGTGTATTGTGTGTAGACTGTGTGTATTGTGTTTATTGTCTGTGTATTGTGTGTAGACTGTGTGTATTGTGTTTATTGTCTGAGTATTGTGTGTAGACTGTGTGTATTATGTGTGTATTGTGTGTGTATTGTGTGTAGACTGTGTGTATTGTGTTTATTGTCTGTGTATTGTGTGTAGACTGTGTGTATTGTGTGTGTATTGTGTGTATTGTGTCATCATCTGAACCATCACAGAATTTTTAAAACCTGTTAGCATAATATTATATATATGGAAAATTAAAACATGTTTTCTTCATTGGCGAACATCAAAAAAGTATTTTATTTACTTAGAAAAAGAAAGAAAAAAACAATATTAAACTCCACAACACGTCAGTGCAGTACAGAACATTAAACCTCATGAGATAGTTTACAGCCCAAAAATAGACACTTTGTAATTAGCTTTGGCTGTTCAGTAGCATTAAATCATTTACACTGTCATTGAAGGAAAACAAAATTGACTCATAGAGATTAAATATGTACATAATCTTCATCTTAATCCCAAACTTTGCCGCCAACCACGCCGGCCAAAAGCTTCTTTTTGTGCATGTCTTAGAAAGTGTTGATCTGTTGTCTCTTACAAAACACTGACCTGTACAGACGCATAATGGAAAACCATCACATTAGCAGACTGACCTCCAGACCACTTACGCGTTTAGACTCTATAAACAGGTCTGAAACACACACACTCACACACACACACTCACACACTCACACACACACACACATGGCATTGAGATTTCCTGTGTAGAGGGCTGGAACATGCAGTAACAGGAAGAGAAATAAAGGAAATTAAGGACTGGAGACTTGTCAATAAACTCGTCACACAAGCTCAGAAAAGCAGACACTGACTAAGTCTCCTGTAAACACTGATTTAAATAACTGCCATGTTAAGTACAGCCAATACATCCTGAATATGCGTGACAATCCTAAGTAACATGTTTTAAAAGTGGGTTGTCACAGGCAAATGAAAACCCACTGAATGAGAGAAATATGCAGAAGAGAAAAAGATTGAAATCAAACAGCCTCTGTGCCTAATAATCACTCCTTCGTTTTTAGAGTTAATCAGACAACCAGGAAACATCAGCAGCTGGTCTGCTCAGCTTTTACAGAACCTCAGGAAAAAATGCCTCTGTTTTGGCAAAATATTTCTCTCAGCACATCTTCGAAATTCAAAATTCTTCGACTGAAATGAGATTAGGCAGCAAACAGCCCGAAAGGCTTCACTTCTGTCCATTAGACTGGGACACACTGGTTCCAGCACCCCAGTCACCACACCCAACCTGTCTCACACACAACACTTACACCCTCTGATCAGAACTCATCCAACCTGTCTCACACACGCAACACATTCACTCTCTGATCAGAACTCATCCACAGAGAGAGAGAGACAGAGAAAGAGAGAGAGAGACAGAGAGAGAGAGAGAGAGACAGAGAGAGAGAGAGAGAGAGAGAGACAGAGAGAGAAAGGCAGCCTTGTACTCATTCCCTGTCAGTCAGATAACAATCGTACTTTAGCTTTAATACAGACGACACAGGAGGTTGATGGCCACAGACACTTGGCAGCTGTTGATTAGTGTAGTAGTAAAGTAAGGCAGAGACAGTGATAAAGAGAAAGACACAGAGAATCCAGACATTAGCATTAAAGGGATTTAGACCACAGAGGGACGTGATACCTGTGTTTCCACTCTGTCTCAGTGAAGCTCATGTCCAATTTTACCCCATACCCCACCCCCCATACTGTTCACACGCCATACACATTGCCCATACTGTCCCAATGGGCTGAGCGTAATTTCATCATCATTTTAACCCCAGAATAAACAGAGGGTCCAAAAACCTACAACATAATCCAGTCAAGTGTGTTATAGGGTTACAGAACGTAAACAATATTTCATACAGTTCGTATTATACAGTAGTACTGAGTCTGTAAGGGATAGTGTGAGCTGTGTTAAGGTGTGGGTGTGTAGTGTGTTAAGGTGTGGGTGTGTAGTGTGTTAAGGTATGGGTGTGTAAGGAAAAGTGTGAGATGTGGTAAGGTGTGAGTGTGAGGGAAAGGGTGGGGTGTGTTAAGGTGTGAGTGTAAGGGAGAGTATAAGGTGTATTAAGGTGTGTATTATTTTTTTTTTCAGTAGCAATAGATGTTCAGGTTTAAAGTTTAGCCCAAGGCCGTCTGACAGTGCATGTGTGTAATATAGTCAGGGTACAGTGTGAGAATCTGAACACACAGATAAGAGCCCCTCCTCCGTCAGTGTGTTACCATCTATGAGTCAATGTAAGGACTGGTTCCGTGTTTGTTTGGTCTGATGTCTGTGTGTGAGAACTGGTTCCGTGTTTGTTTGGTCTGATGTATGTGTGTGAGAACTGGTTCCGTGTTTGTTTGGTCTGTGTGTGAGAACTGGTTCCGTGTTTGTTTGGTCTGATGTCTGTGTGTGAGAACTGGTTCCGTGTTTGTTTGGTCTGATGTCTGTGTGTGACAACTCGTTCTGTGTTTGTTTTGTCTGATGTCTGTGTGTGAGAACTGGTTCTGTGGTGTTTGTTTGGTCTGATGTCTGTGTGTGAGAACTGGTTCTGTGGTGTTTGTTTGGTCTGATGTCTGTGTGTGAGAACTGGTTCTCTGTTTGTTTGGTCTGATGTCTGTGTGTGAGAACTGGTTCTGTGTTTGTTTGGTCTGATGTCTGTGTGTGAGAACTGGTTCCGTGTTTGTTTGGTCTGATGTCTGTGTGAGAACTGGTTCCGTGTTTGTTTGGTCTGATGTCTGTGTGTGAGAACTGACTCTGTGGTGTTTGTTTGGTCTGATGTCTGTGCGTTAGTGGATTTGGCCTGTGTTTCATTAAAATAATTTCTTATAATGCTTGGGGCACTATCACAAAGCGTTTGAAGAAAACGCTTGGTCAGAGAGTTAAGTGGTGGACACTCACAGCTTTCCTTAAAGAGAACTGAAAGCTGTTGCTGCTGTGCCTGACAGTGGGCAGTTTGAGAACAGATTGTCTGGTTTAGAAATGAGATGACTTCACCTGGCCAGGTACAGCATCACCTGTTCATGTATGAGTCTGCTGACGAGTATGTTTGTGACTTGTTTTGTGTGTGTGTGTGTGTGTTTGTGAGGCTTTAAGCTGTGAGTTTACACATACAGAAATGTAACAGGTAAGAAAAACAGCCACACCACCACGTGGGCACTGAACCTCCTCAGTAATGCCAAGGTGACACAGTGGAAAAGAAGCATATCTTCTGTCTTCTGCTCTTTTGTTCTCTGTCACTTTGTCAAGCCGGTCTCCACACCCTGACGGACATTATAATGAGTCAAACCCTATCACTGTGTCAATTCCAATTCTCTACCTCAAAGCTGGAGGCTAATTTGAGAGATAACAGCAGCTCTTGTCACGGAGATGGAAAACGTGACCAGAATCCACCCAAAAGGGAGACAGTTATGGACTGCTCTGTTACCTAAAGAGAGTGTGTATCTGTGTGTGTGTGTGTGTGTGTGTGAGCAGGATCAAAGACTCTCACACCTTTAACATACATATAGACTCAGGTCTCTGAGTAGGAGAGGGT
>NC_044506.1:592500-610000 GCF_902362185.1 Chanos chanos | reverse complement strand
CAGTGGGTAGCGCCGTCGCCTCACAGCAAGAAGGTCACGGGTTTGATTCCAGGCTGGGTGGCCAGGGTTCTCTCTGTGTCTGTGTGGGTTTCCTCCCACAGTCCAAAGACATGCAGGTTAGGTGAATTGGAGACACTAAATTGCCCTTAGGTATGAATGTGTTTGTCTGTGTATCTGCCCTGCGATTGGACTGGCGACCTGTCCAGGGGTGTTTCCCTGCATTCCGCCCTATTAGGGCACCCCCCGTGACCCTAATCAGGATAAGTGGCTTAGATAATGAGTGAGTGACCAAAGAATTAACACAGTCTGACCAGAGAATTAACACAGATGATAGAAACACATGAATCATTTTATCTTTTTTCACAATTTAACTTCAGCAAACACCTCCCCCCTCCTGAAAGCCAGTATATGTACACAGAAAAAATGCTAAAACGATGCCAGCAAATAATGGCTCCATATTTTCAATCTCACTCTAAAATGGGTCTCCTCAGCCAGGCCCGCTTAACGTCTGAGACTCCTGTTTTGAGGAGTAACGGAGTATTTTTCCAAAGAATGAAACATGTTATTGACTTTTAACATTTTCATTTACACATTTTACTACTTTCATTCATAAATCCTAAAAAGCACAAAGTACAATCTGAGGCACACTGCAAACAGGGAGAGATGTAGGGGTTGGGGATTTGTTCCTGTATAGTGTATATTTCTGGGGGTTTTTTTTATTTTATTTTATTTTAAAACTTTCTTATTTCTCCTTTTTTTCTTTTACACTGAAATCCCTTCCCATAATCCACCACTTCAGGCTAATTAAAGAGAATCTGGTTTAAATCTCTCGGGTCAGTCTCCACGCAATGCCGCATAACCCCCACACTCATCTCCTGACCCCTGACCCCTGACCCCTGCTACTCCATTTCTTTCCCTTCTTTTCTGAATTCTCTCTCTCTCTCTCTCTCTCACACACACACACACAACACACACACACACACACAGCCACAGACACCAACCTACTATAGCTCACTCACCCACCTTTTCTCTCTCTCTCTCTCTCTCACACACACACACACCCACAGACACCAACCTACTATAGCTCACTCACCCACCTCTTCTCTCTCTCTCACACACACACACACACACACACACCCCACACACACACACACACACACACACACCCACAGACACCAACCTACTATAGCTCACTCACCCACCTTTTCTCTCTCTCACACACACACACACACACACACACACACACACACACACATTCAGCCTCTGTCCCCCATTCACTCACCATTCTCTCTCTCTCACTCTCTTATTCTCTCTCTCTCTCTCACACACACACACACACACCCCACACACACACACACACACACACCCACAGACACCAACCTACTATAGCTCACTCACCCACCTTTTCTCTCTCTCTCGCACACACACACACACACACACACACACACACACACACACACACACACACACACACACATTCAGCCTCTGTCCCCCATTCACTCACCATTCTCTCTCTCTCACTCTCTTATTCTCTCTCTCTCTCTCTCTCACACACACACACACACCCACAGACACCAATCTCCTATAGCTCACTCACCCACCTTTTCTCTCTCTCCCTCTCTCTCTCCCTCTCCCTCTTTCTCTCTCTCTCCTTTTCTTTCCTCCTCTCTGCTCTCTATAGGAAGCTGTTATTCTCCCACTGGTCTTCCAATCAACACACACACACACACTGGCTCACTCAGTATCACTCTCAGTAATGCTATAATCCATTTCCTTTTTTGGATAACTGTTTCTATCTGTCTCTCTTGACTTCTCTCTCTTTCCTCCCAGTCTACTCTTTTCACATCAACCAACCTACTGTCTGGAATTACAGACAGATCGGAATGCCTTAGATGAAATGTACTCACGCCTTAACCAACTGACTTATCTTGAGGTAGTTGTGTGTATATATATGTGTGTGTGTGTGTGCAGGGGTGCCGCTAGAAATTTCGGGCCCTATGAAAGAATATAATATTGGCCCCCCCAAACCTTAATAGTGTTATTAATAGTATTCTATGAGGGCCCTCTGTCAGTGCTGGGCCCTGGGAATCGTCCCCCGCCCCCCCCCACCACCTTATAGCACCGTGTGTGTGTGCGCACGCACAAGGTTCATAACATTAACAAGATTCACAACATTATGAGACTTAACACAGCTTAACACAGCTTAAGTGGAGTGACATCAATTAATAAAGCTCCACAACCCAACCATCCTAGTGAGGCGATCTAATTAAATGACTACAGCAACAAACAAGAGCAGCGTTTTACAGATTCAATTTCGATTTTCCCGAAAACGTTATTATTTCTTCTCAACATCCCATCCCTGAAATTAATACCAGTGTGCGTATTTGTCAGTATCCACCGTACTGACTAAAATCCGTCATTATCAGCGTTCAGTTCGCTTATCCAGTTCAAAATACCACTAGACAACGCCTCTTTCAGAAAGTTTACCCTCGACGAACGGTTTTACACTGTACATTTAACGGGCAATGCATAAATATGTACTTCATTAAACAAAAACAAAACGACGTTATCCTACCTGTTGGACGCCGGAGTTCGTGGCTCAGAAATGTGCAGCCTACTGCACGCTACACACGCGCGCGCGGAAACGCCGTCATTTGGCGGGTGTGTTTCCACGTTGAAACGGCTAGGCAAACTCAAGTTTAACGACCACGATGACGGCGAAAATTCACGGAGCTCATGTAACTATGAATGACGGATTTCTACACGTCTTGCGCAGATCGTCGTGGGTCCTAACCTGAGAACAGATTTCCATTCACATTCCTGCTCTCTCTGTTCCCATACGCGTCCCTCAAATCTCACTCCTTCACCCAACGTGAGGACACCAGCGGTGTCTGGTCTCCCATAGCAACCAGTTGCTATAGCGATACCGGGAGGTAATTCGTTTAGAGTTAGGTTTTATGTTGAATATCCGATCCGCTCCCTCCTCTCTGCCCCTCACGAATGATCAGCTGTCTCCCCAAAGCGATACATCGTGCGCTGCTCAAATGATTAAATTATTGTGACGACGAGTTTGACTGCTGCAGGTGCTTTCGCCGCTCTCCCCTCATTTCATGTGTTTCGTAGTTCAGAGAAAATTAAAACATGTTTTGTTGCGAAGCAGAGCAGCATGACAGACAGTTTACTCCACTGAGCTTCGCTTTCACACGAGATATTCTCTTGCCTTTACTGATGTGTTTAGGCGCAGCTGCCGTCTCTATAGGTCTCTATGGTCTCCAGGGTAAGCTATATGAAATGAATCTAACTGCTCAGATAGACCTAAATTAAAATGGACCCACACATACCCCAAATTTACATCCACCAAACATTCCAAATACACCGAAAGATAGCCCTCTGCCCAAACTGTTTTATAGTAAGCTTATGGTAGGTTACACACCATTCTTACGTCATATAAAAGTAACGGCTGCGCGGCATTTCTTGCCAGCTTTAGATGAACTGTATTTGAAGGCAATATTTGTTGTGTATCCTGAAGTGTTGTGTCAGAAAGGAATAAACAGAAACCTATTGCTTCTACGTTTATTGTGAGAAATAAGAACTCGCTCACTCTCTGACTCTTTTATTTAAATATCCTTACGAACATCCTGTAAGATGCTGTAAAGTAAACTGGTTCGCTAACTCCCACATAGAACACTTAGCCTTGAAGCTTTCGTTCCTCGCTATGTCAGGCGAGTGCAGTTCTTCAGTAATATAATCAGAAATATATCACATCTCTACGGTGTACAGCAATCGGTATTTTCTCTTGCTTTCAAATTTTCGGTACAAATGGAGAAGGAATACAGCAGTTATAGCAGTTTAACTGAAGCAAACTCTAGCCTGGCAGTGGGCAGGTCATGCTCTCTGACCTCTGTTTTCTAAATGGGCTGATACCCAGCCATCCGCACCTGTCACTCATCAGCCCATGGGAAGGGGCTGGCTCCGCCCTCAGGGCGGACCCTTACCTCTCATTTTAAGCAGTATGTAATTATATCCCTCATTCATCTGTTCCTCTTTCACTCAGTTCTCGTCTTTGTTGATATTTACATTTGTAGACCATGAATTCCAGGCCCTGCTGAGGAGTGAGTCACCACCAGATCAGGAGGCTCATATACATTTTTACACAATGTTACTGAAGAGTTGGTGTACTGCTGTGCTTTCATTTACTGCACTGGTGCTGTGTGGTACCTACAGTCAGACCTGCCCAATGACCAGCTCCAGCCTGAGTAACCAGCCAATGACCAGCTCCAGCCTGAGTAACCAGCCAATGACCAGCTCCAGTCTGAGTAACCAGCCAATGACCAGCTCCAGTCTGAGCAACCAGCCAATGACCAGCTCCAGTCTGAGTAACCAGCCAATGACCAGCTCCAGTCTGAGTGACCAGCCAATGACCAGCTCCAGTCTGAGTAACCAGCCAATGACCAGCTCCAGTCTGAGTAACCAGCCAATGACCAGCTCCAGTCTGAGCAACCAGCCAATGACCAGCTCCAGTCTGAGCGACCAGCCAATGACCAGCTCCAGTCTGAGTAACCGGCCAATGACCAGCTCCAGTCTGAGTAACTGGCCAATGACCAGCTCCAGTCTGAGTAACCGGCCAATGACCAGCTCCAGTCTGAGTAACCGGCCAATGACCAGCTCCAGTCTGAGTAACCAGCCAATGACCAGCTCCAGTCTGAGTAACTGCCTCCTGTAGTGGTGATGTTGTGTTGACTTAAAGGGGCAGTTTTAAGTCTAGCAGTTGACAAACAACGACCCAGAGGCATGGCTGAGGGCTGGCAGGTGTGAGCTGGTCCTTGCTGGTGCAGTGAATATTAATTTATTATGACTGTCCTGTGTTAGTGACTCCAGAGGTGCTGGAGTCTGTTTAATGAGTCAGACGTTTATCACAGACACAAACATCTCTTCACTTCAGCACACTGATTATGAAGGTGCAGTGAGCTCCCTCAGCTAAAGACTTGGATAAGGCAACAACAACACTGAGTCACCTTCTCCAAGGTGATTTATTAAAACATTTCTGTGGTATAAAAGTACAGAGATTATAGTAGTCCATTACTATCTTAGCCTCTACTGTTCGTGATTTTAGTATGCCTATGTGTGGATCTATTCGACAGCCTATACATCTAATGAACATACAGTTGTGCTTCACTTTCCAGGCACTAGATGGCAGGATAGACTCAGAGCAGTGCTAGCTTTAGACTAAGAACAGTGGTTTAAAAAAATTATGAGCTATGTTGTGGAGAGTGAGACAGTTTTTGGAGACAGAAAGACAGCCCTCCTCTGGACTGCTGTGTATTGCCTGTTAGATCAGGTGACCTTAACCCTAACCCTAACCCTAACCCTGACCCTGACCCGCATCACAAAAAATACATTTTCATTTGGAACCAAATGCACACGCACACAAATACACACACGCACACACACCCACACATACACACACAAAACGGCCACACACACGCACACGCACACGCACACACACACACACACACACACACACACACAGGAACTCAAAGTCATCTGCACTTTGCAATGCATTGTATTTGAGAGTTTTCAGTTGTGGATAGTCAGCAGTGGGGGCTCAGACAGGTGATGACCAGTGTCCGTTTGGACTTTTCCACTGAAGTTTTACTGAACAGACAGAAAAGCAGTTTCACAGAAGACACGGGCGAGGGAAGATAATGTGTGTATGCCATAGAAGAACAGGAAAAGACTCAGAATTTGGTCCTGAAAATCCAGAGATGAAGGAACGAGACAGAATCAGCCGTCACCTTCCTCACACTGTGTTTCAGGGCGTGTGTCGGAGTTGAGAATGCCAGTTACAGTTTTTTTCGATTGCTTACATGCATTGGTCAACACTGAAGCCACATGGTCAAAACTCTTCACACAGTCAGTGAAGTCTATATGGACCAAACTGTCAATCATTTTTCATTGCTTTCATACAAAATGCATTCAATGTCCACGTTTTCCAAAATCCATGAACTCTTTTCTCATTCATACTCCACCACCTGCAAGACACTATATCTACAGCACATTTTTCCACTGCTAACACACTGTTTTCAAAACTGTTAAAAACACATTCAAAACAGAATGATGGCAAATATCGTGCATTTCTGCAGTAACCATATTGAAATATGTAGAGAATCTTAGCAGTATATTTACAGTAAAATGAAATAATAATCACTCCAAACACAGCTGATTGCCGTTTCAGCGGAAGGCCTACCCATGTGATGTTGATGAGAACTTGTGGCCAAATGCAGGAGAGAGGCAGAACTAGAACCCTGACAGTACTGAACAGTCAGAGTCACTACACTACACATGTGGTTAATGTCATTTTTTTGTAATTATTATCGCAGCCCTGGAATTTCAGAAATTTGTTTTTTATTTACAAAAATACAGAGAAAATAAAGAATTCTGAAGCAAAATGCTGCATTTCCGATTCGTACTTGTTACATATACTTTAGTACAGTCAATTTAGTCTGAAAAGGTGTTAATCTTATTCTATACTTAAAAATCATTCAAACTTCAGAGATTAAAGTTCATCATTTATGTAATGCTCCCTGTTATGAGTGTTGTTTAGGTCAGTGTGTTATGAGTGAGAACTGTTGTGAGTGTTGTTTAGGTCAGTGTGTTATGAGTGAGAACTGTTGTTAGTGTTGTTTAGGTCAGTGTGTTATGAGTGAGAACTGTTGTGAGTGTTGTTTAGGTCAGTGTGTTATGAGTGAGAACTGTTGTTAGTGTTGTTTAGGTCAGTGTGTTATGAGTGAGAACTGTTGTGAGTGTTGTTTAGGTCAGTGTGTTATGAGTGAGAACTGTTGTGAGTGTTGTTTAGGTCAGTGTGTTATGAGTGAGAACTGTTGTTAGTGTTGTTTAGGTCAGTGTGTTATGAGTGAGAACTGTTGTTAGTGTTGTTTAGGTCAGTGTGTTATGAGTGAGAACTGTTGTGAGTGTTGTTTAGGTCAGTGTGTTATGAGTGAGAACTGTTGTTAGTGTTGTTTAAGTCAGTGTGTTATGAGTGAGAACTGTTGTGAGTGTTGTTTAGGTCAGTGCGTTATGAGTGAGAACTGTTGTGAGTGTTGTTTAGGTCAGTGTGTTATGAGTGAGAACTGTTGTTAGTGTTGTTTAGGTCAGTGTGCTTTCTGAGTGAGAACTGTTATTAGTGTTGTTAGTGAGATAAACTGTTTGACCCAGATGCATGTTGGTAAAGCAGACTGTATGAAGAGTTTTGAAAAAGTGGCTTCAGTATTGACCAATGCTTGTTAGCAACTGAACAAAACAAAAACAACAACAACAACAACAACAACAACAACAAAACAACGGTAAAAACACTGTCTCATTGAGTTCTAAAAGAAAAGCACTGTTTGAGACTAAAATCAGACGTTTGTAGACACTTGAATGGAAGTTGCATACATACTGTAGAACAGCTGAAGTGTACCTGTGCATCCGTCTGAGAGTGACTGAGCGCTGCTCTCAGGAGACTGCATGTCAGACAGAGACTAAGGATTTTTAGACTGATCTCATTCATACGGAGCTAAACCTCCGTGCAGTGCAAAGATACTGCAGCTCCACTCCTGTTTCATCTACTGATACCTCCTCCTCTCTCCTCTTCTCTCCATCTCTAAAATATCCACTCCTCTTTCTAAACCTCCTCAGAACGACAGACAACCAACAGCGGACCACTGTGTCTCAGACATCAGAATCCAACTGCATCACTTCCTGTTCCTTCACAGCCAGGATCACCACACACATATTTAGACTATAGCTTACAGAGATTACCAGACAAACACACAGTGGGCTCCATTCCCCTCCTTCGACATGCTACTGGTTCAGCAAGAGAACTGGAGAGAGAAAGAGAGAGAGAAGGAGAGAGAGGGAGAGAGAAAGAGAGAGAGAGAGAGAGAAAGAGGGAAGGTGGGGGAGAGGGCCACGTAAACAGACTGATAACATGAAAGTGGCAGGAGATGACTTGGATCTGGTTTAATACCAACCAACAGTCTCCTTCCAACAGTCACACAGACTGAAAGTGAGGAGTGGAGCTGTGACTCTGAGGGGTTTGTGACTCTGAGGGGGCTGTGACTCTGAGGGGGCTGTGACTCTGAGGGGTCTGTGACTCTGAGGGAGCTGTGACTCTGAGGGGGCTGTGACTCTGAGGGGGCTGTGACTCTGAGGGGTTTGTGACTCTGAGGGAGCTGTGACTCTGAGGGAGCTGTGACTCTGAGAGGGCTGTGACTCTGAGGGGGCTGTGACTCTGAGAGGGCTGTGACTCTGAGGGGTCTGTGACTCTGAGGGAGCTGTGACTCTGAGGGGTCTGTGACTCTGAGGGGGCTGTGACTCTGAGGGAGCTGTGACTCTGAGGGGGCTGTGACTCTGAGAGGGCTGTGACTCTGAGGGAGCTGTGACTCTGAGGGAGCTGTGACTCTGAGAGGGCTGTGACTCTGAGGGAGCTGTGACTCTGAGGGGGCTGTGACTCTGACGGGGGCTGTGACTCTGAGAGGGCTGTGACTCTGAGGGAGCTGTGACTCTGAGAGGGCTGTGACTCTGAGAGGGCTGTGACTCTGAGGGGGCTGTGACTCTGAGGGGGCTGTGACTCTGAGGGGTTTGTGACTCTGAGGGAGCTGTGACTCTGAGGGAGCTGTGACTCTGAGAGGGCTGTGACTCTGAGGGGGCTGTGACTCTGAGAGGGCTGTGACTCTGAGGGGTCTGTGACTCTGAGGGAGCTGTGACTCTGAGGGGTCTGTGACTCTGAGGGGGCTGTGACTCTGAGGGGGCTGTGACTCTGAGAGGGCTGTGACTCTGAGGGAGCTGTGACTCTGAGGGAGCTGTGACTCTGAGAGGGCTGTGACTCTGAGGGGGCTGTGACTCTGAGGGGGCTGTGACTCTGAGGGGTTTGTGACTCTGAGGGAGCTGTGACTCTGAGGGAGCTGTGACTCTGAGAGGGCTGTGACTCTGAGGGGGCTGTGACTCTGAGAGGGCTGTGACTCTGAGGGGTCTGTGACTCTGAGGGAGCTGTGACTCTGAGGGGTCTGTGACTCTGAGGGGGCTGTGACTCTGAGGGAGCTGTGACTCTGAGGGGGCTGTGACTCTGAGAGGGCTGTGACTCTGAGGGAGCTGTGACTCTGAGGGAGCTGTGACTCTGAGAGGGCTGTGACTCTGAGGGAGCTGTGACTCTGAGGGGGCTGTGACTCTGACGGGGGCTGTGACTCTGAGGGAGCTGTGACTCTGAGGGAGCTGTGACTCTGAGAGGGCTGTGACTCTGAGAGGGCTGTGACTCTGAGGGGGCTGTGACTCTGAGGGAGCTGTGACTCTGAGGGGGCTGTGACTCTGAGGGGGCTGTGACTCTGAGAGGGCTGTGACTCTGAGGGGTCTGTGACTCTGAGGGTTCTGTGACTCTGAGGGGGCTGTGACTCTGAGGGGTTTGTGACTCTGAGGGAGCTGTGACTCTGAGGGAGCTGTGACTCTGAGAGGGCTGTGACTCTGAGGGGGCTGTGACTCTGAGGGGTTTGTGACTCTGAGGGGTCTGTGACTCTGAGGGGTCTGTGACTCTGAGGGGTTTGTGACTCTGAGGGGTCTGTGACTCTGAGGGGTTTGTGACTCTGAGGGAGCTGTGACTCTGAGGGGTTTGTGACTCTGAGGGGGCTGTGACTCTGAGAGGGCTGTGACTCTGAGGGGGCTGTGACTCTGAGAGGGCTGTGACTCTGAAGGGGCTGTGACTCTGAGAGGGCTGTGACTCTGAGGGGGCTGTGACTCTGAGGGGTTTGTGACTCTGAGGGGTCTGTGACTCTGAGGGGTCTGTGACTCTGAGGGGGCTGTGACTCTGAGGGGTTTGTGACTCTGAGGGTTCTGTGACTCTGAGAGGGCTGTGACTCTGAGGGGGCTGTGACTCTGAGGGGTTTGTGACTCTGAGAGGGCTGTGACTCTGAGGGGGCTGTGACTCTGAGAGGGCTGTGACTCTGAGGGGTCTGTGACTCTGAGTGGAGCTGTGACTCTGAGGGGTCTGTGACTCTGAGGGGTCTGTGACTCTGAGGGGTTTGTGACTCTGAGGGGGCTGTGACTCTGAGAGGGCTGTGACTCTGAGGGGGCTGTGACTCTGAGGGAGCTGTGACTCTGAGAGGGCTGTGACTCTGAGGGGTTTGTGACTCTGAGGGGGCTGTGACTCTGAGGGGGCTGTGACTCTGAGGGGTTTGTGACTCTGAGGGGGCTGTGACTCTGAGAGGGCTGTGACTCTGAGTGGGCTGTGCATGGTCAGTCTCTGAGTTCAGTGGTCATTTTTCTAAAGTGCTATAGCCACCAACAACACTGCCAGACAGGAAACAGGAGGAGCTTATACATTTATACTGGGAAACAAAAAAACTTCATATGATCACACACAGACTTTGCCCTTTTCTCAGCAGACTTTACATAGGAAATAAGGCACACATGTACACACATGTACACATACATATTATAAAGTTTGGCTAGTATCCTCATTTATTAACACCTGTGTGTTCAGACCGTGAGTGTCAGCTGTACTGACAATGACACTGCTCAGTGTTAATTTTATTATTATACATGTGTTTAGACTGCTCAGTGTTAATTTTATTATTATATGTATGTGGAACCTCTGTGGAGTGGTGATGTTTTACAGAGGGTTATTGCTTCATAATGAACAGTTACAGATAAAGATGCCTCACAGTGCCTCCCTCTAGTGGCCCCATGAGGCTGTGAGTGAGGCCCAGTCCATCTGCAGTTCAGTGAGTTTGGGCTCAGAGTGTTAACACATAGCACAGACACACAGGCACTGACGACACAGTCAAGCCCTCTTCCTGTCTGTTTTCTCAGCTTAACTGGGTTCTCATTACTGGAAACACTGGTTCTCTCTCTATAGGGACCAGTATGACTCCCTAAAACAATCTGGATTAAGTGGTTACACAGCCGATACCAATATGGTACAAGAACATTCCAGAACAACAGGGTCGAACATGGTTCAACAAAGAAAGCCTCTGAACATTCAATGAGTCTACGCAGAGATGATTCCAAACGTTAACAGATTCTGCTATGCAACTCAACAGTGTCTCCCTGTGTCTCTGCAGAAACATATACGTCTCAGAGAAGTCTCTCGTCTTCAAGTGTATTCTCATGTTTCTCATTTTTAGCTCAGCACAGTCTCTAGTATCTCAAGACAGCCTCCCGTGGCAAAACAGACTCGCTAAAGTCTCAGAGAACCATCCCTGTGGTTCCCTGTGGTTCTCTGGAATCTCCCTTCGTCTCAGAAGAGTCTCCACATGTTTCAGTGCTCTCTCCCTGCTCGCTCAGTAGTTCAGGTTGCCCGGGGGGCTGACGGGGGAGGTCGCCGGGAGGAACAGAGGTTTAGGGGGCACCTGTGGTTTTAAGGAAGCTGTCCGACGTACAATAGCAGAGCGTTGGAGATGGGGGGGTTCGCTATAGCTGTGTTGGCGCGTCAAACACGCCCCACCAGGGATGAGGGGTCGATGAGCCTCACACTCATTGCCCCCTCCTGAGTTTAATCGTACGAGGCGCTGCTGAGATGGCGCCCCCCTCTGGCTAAAACTGTGCTGACGTGGTACTGCGCCCCCCCTGCCAGCCCCCATCTTAATCAGGCAGGGTCTCTGGGAGGGGTGGCGTGTCACCAGCCTCTCAGGGAGCAGTTGCTGTGTTGGGTGGGTGGATGAGGAGGTGGAGTGGGGTGGTGTTTCAGGGGGTATGTCCAGACGGTACGTCAGCCCGTCCCGGGGCATGGTGGAGGAGCTGAAGTACAGAGCAGATTCTGTGTCAGGGATCTGGGGGTGCTGCTGTGGCAGTCTTCCACTGAAGCCTCCCTGAGCCAAACCACTGTTGCCTGGCAACAGTGCTGACGTCAACACAGCTAGTCTCCGCCCCCCTGAGGCATCATCTGCTCCCACCTCATGAATATGTTGTAGGAGGTCATCCAGAGTGGACACATCCACCACTGTCTGAGGACCGCAGGAGTAAGAACCTGCAGTGGCCACTTGCTCCTCATTGGATACCTTTGGTTCCTCGAGGAAATGTGATTGGTTGTTGGGTAGGTTGTGGGAGAAGGGGAAAACTTGCTGGGTGAGCCCTGGTCCTGTTCTCACGTTCCCTTTCAGTTTGTCATCTTTGGCATTGTTGCAATTATGGTTGCGCTCCCACTGGTCATGGACAGCTTTCATGTTCTTGATTGGCAGCTCTGGTGTCGAATCAGGTGTGGGGAGGCTGGACAGTGCCTCGTCCCTTGTACTGTGCCCCCCGGGTGTGCTGTGGCTTCCTGCAGGAAGATCTTTACCGTTGGCCAGGAAGGAGCTGTAAATTTTGGGGGAGGAGTTTATTTTTTCCTCTTTGGCCTGGCTGTCCAATAGGCTGCTGAGCTTTGCCAGGCTGTGGAGGGACAGGGCGTGAGGCAGGGAAGCCTCCGGGTCTTTGCCCAGCTGGCGGGCACGTCGGGCACGCTGGCTACAGTAACACGACACGAGGAAGGCCGAGAGGAGCGCGCCCAGCACGAAGGCCACCAACACACAGGCTATAAGCAGAGTGAAGTGTACACTCTGGCTCGACTTCTCCATCTCAGGCCAACGTCTCACACCTACAGAGAAAGAGACAGAGAGAGAAACTGCACATTTAGAATCTTCACCCCTTTTTATTACTGACAGTAGAATATTTCCCTTCAAGAATTCCACCAAGTGTCCTTAGGATCTCAAAAACACTCACTAGAGACAGACTGCACAGAGACAGACAGCATAGAAAAAGACAGCACAGAGACAGACAGCACAGAGACAGACAGCATAGAAAAAGATAGCACAGAGACAGACAGCACAGACACACACACACACACACACACACACACACACACATACATATAGATATATACATATAGGAGGGAGGAAGAGGTCTTTGAGGATTATATGCTGGTAACGGGACCCAAAGGTCCTGGACAATTTCAGATTTCACCATTGCTGGCTTCCCATTCCAGATTGACAGAGCGTGACCCGCTGGTTGAGGCCAAAATGGAGCTACAGGGTTAAACTGGGAGAGTGTTTATTCTGCGAGCTTTAACAGACTGGGACATGGTTGGTTTGGTTGGCCATTTCCTTTCTGACTGGCAGTTTAATTACTGTCACTTTAATAGGACTGCTGCGTCATTCAAGGACTCCGAGACTGAACCCGAAACTCTGGACCAATCAGTCGCTCTGTCACTGAGCACAAACTCTGGACCAATCAGTTTCTCTGTCACTGAGCACAAACTCTGACAGACAGAGTCAATACTTGGACAGGCTGACGTTGCCATGGAAGCAGTGCCTTTTGGAACAGTGCAGCTATGACTTCAACTGAACCAGCACAGACCTTCTGCACTCCAAAAACCAAGAGGTAAAGCCACATACATACATGCATGCACGCACACACTCACACACACACTCTCACACACGCACGCGCATGCACATGCGTGCACTCACTCACACTCATACACACACACACACGCATGCACGCACACACTCACACACACACTCTCACACACGCACGCGCATGCACGCACACACTCACACACACACTCTCACACACGCACACGCATGCACGCACACACTCACACTCATACACACACACACACGCATGCACGCACACACTCACACTCATACACACACACACACGCATGCACGCACACACTCACACTCATACACATACATACACGCATGCACGCACACACTCACACTCATACACATACATACACGCATGCACGCACACACACACTCTCACACACGCATGCACGCACACACTCACACTCATACACATACATACACGCATGCACGCACACACTCACACACACACTCTCACACACACACTCACACTCATACATACACGCATGCACGCACACACTCACACTCATACACATACATACACGCATGCACGCACACACTCACACACACACTCTCACACACGCACGCGCATGCACGCACACACTCACACTCATACACACACACACACGCATGCACGCACACACTCACACACACACTCTCACACACACATGCGCATGCACACGCACACACACACTCACACACACACACACACACAAAGGCATTACTGACCGTAAGCTGAGTCACCCGGTGAGTTGTGGTTTTGCATTGTCGACAGCGAATCTATGAAAGAGAATGAACCATAAGATAATTTGATAATTTGATCACTAACACTGTAGATAACAATATAACTATATCAGATCAGTGATTAGAATGTTTTACTCCCCTTCAAGCGACTGAATTAACCTCACTAATTTCTTCATCAAAATCACCAACTTGTGTACTAGATCCCTTACCTACACGTTTCCTTAAGCAGATACTGCCAGTAGTCATCGAACCGCTTTTAAAAATAATCAATTCCTTCCTTAGTACTGGCTATGTACCTAAATCTTTTAAACTAGCAGTTATCAAACCCCTAATTAAAAAACCTGACCTTGACCCCTGTTCATTGTCCAACTACAGGCCAATATCTAACCTCCCCTTTATCTCCAAGATCCTAGAAAAGGCTGTAGCACAGCAGTTATGCTCATACCTACATAGGAATAACATTCATGAAATGTATCAGATCAGTCATAGCACAGAGACAGCACTGGTTAAAGTTGCAAATGACCTCTTACTGGCATCTGATCAGGGTTGTGTCTCCTTGCTTGTGTTGCTTGACCTCAGTGCAGCCTTTGACACCATTGATCATACCATTCTCCTTGATAGACTAGAAAATGTTGTTGGAGTTAAGGGAACGGC
This sequence comes from Chanos chanos, assembly GCF_902362185.1. Lineage (NCBI taxonomy): Eukaryota > Metazoa > Chordata > Actinopteri > Gonorynchiformes > Chanidae > Chanos > Chanos chanos. The sequence continues at coordinate 595,232 of NC_044506.1, read as the reverse complement.
CCTCTTATGGCTTAGGTCCTACTTGACTGATCGTTATCAGTTTGTTGATGTAAATGGTGACTTCTCTGCACATACTGAGGTAAAGTTTGGAGTCCCGCAAGGTTCTGTTTTAGGCCCACTGCTTTTTTCTTTACCTCTAGGTAATATTATTCATAAACACGGTATTAGCTTCCACTGCTACGCTGATGACACATAGTTGTATGTCTCAGCGAAGCCAGACGAGAGACACCAACTTAACAAAATTGAGGAATGTGTAAAGGATATTAGTCACTGGATGCTTACTAACTTCCTCTCACTTTTCAACTCTGAAAAGACAGAAATACTTGTACTAGGATCACATGCAGCTAGGAGTAAGCTTTCCGATCACATAGTTACTCTGGATGGCCTTTCTCTTTCATCAGGTGCGGCAGTAAAAGACCTTGGTGTAATTATTGACCCCAAGTTTTTCATTTGAAGCTCATGTAGATAATATTACCAGGATAGCCTTCTTTCATCTTAGAAATATTAACAGGATAAGAAATGCATTGTCATTTCAAGATGCTGAAAAATTGGTTCATGCTTTCATTACCTCTAGGTTAGACTATTGTAATGCCTTACTGTCTGGATGTTCTAAGAGGTGTATAAATAAGCTACAGTTAGTTCAGAATGCAGCAGCCAGAGTTCTTACTAGAACCAAAAAATATGATCACATCACCCCTATCTTATCCACACTGCACTGGCTCCCAGTCAAATCTCGTATTCATTATAAAATCTTACTACTAACCTATAGAGCATTAAATGGTCTTGTGCCACAGTACCTGCGCGAACTCCTGGTCTTTTATGATCCACCACGCCTACTTAGATCAAAAGGTGCAGGCTATTTGTTGGTACCTCGAGTTATGATGGCTACAGCAGGGGGCAGAGCCTTCTCTTACAGAGCCCCACAGTTATGGAACAGCCTCCCAATTAATGTTCGAGACTCAGACACAGTCTCTATGTTTAAGTCAAGGCTGAAAACTTTTCTGTTTAGCCAAGCCTTTTGCTAATAGCTCTTTAATAGGCAAAGGAGCAGATCTGGAGGGTTCTCGGGCATAGAATGTTTGGTGAACTGGGATGTGTAAATGCTGTCGCCTCCCCCACTCTAAAATGTTCACTCAGGTTTGTTAACAGTGGAGTGGGTGGCCACCTTGTGTCCCAGAGTGTCCTCATGTCTGTATTACCTTCTAGCTCTCCCTTTTAACTATGCTGTACTAGCTAGTCTTGCTGGAGTCTCTGCCTGCACTCGGCACATGATGTATATTTTCCCTTAACCATTAGGCCTATGTGGAAATGAACATCTAACAATGTCTCTCTCTCTCTCTCTCTCTCTCTCTCTCTCTGTCAAGCCACACATGCTACTCCTGAGACACCAGTGATCCTGACTCCTCCCGCCCTGTGGACCGATCCATCCTGGTGTTATCATCTTTCATCCCCCTGTCAGCCTCCTGTCAGCATCGCCATCCCCTTTGTTCATGCTCATATTTACTTTCAATAGTAACTGCCCACGTGGTCGGCACCTATTGCACACCTGTCTGGCCAAGGAGGGGTCTCCTCTCTCTGTGGTCCTTCTCAAGATTTCTCCCATTTTCCCATTTCCCTTTTGGGTTTTTGGGGAGTTTTTTCTTGCCTGCCATGAGGATTAAGTCAGGGGGTGCCGTCCTGTCTTGATTTTGACTGTTGTGGCCTGTAAAGCCCTTTGAGACTGTAAACAGTGATATTGGGCTCTAAATAAACTTGAAACTTGAATAAAGGACCAGTTTAAACAGAGAGGAGACCATGGTCATGGGTCTGTCGTGAGTCATTTGTGTGACTGACAGTTGTGTAGAGCCAGTAAGAACAAGTGATTGGCTTTATGTCACAAAGATCAGGCCAATCAGATGGTACTTAATGACAAAAGCAGCATAGACTTCACAGCCTAACTTTGGCACCATTAACATGACAACAGGAAGCTTCAAACTACAGCTTCTCTATAATCCGTGATTCTCCTCTATACATACACTAATACACATACAGACCAATCTCTATACATACACTAATACACAGACAGACCAATCTCTATACATACACTAATACACAGACAGACCAATCTCTATACATACACTAATACACATACAGACCAATCTCTATACATACACTAATATACAGACAGACCAATCTCTATACATACACTAATACACATACAGACCAATCTCTATACATACACTAATACACAGACAGACCAATCTCTATACATACACTAATACACAGACAGACCAATCTCTATACATACACTAATACACAGACAGACCAATCTCTATACATACACTAATACACATACAGACCAATCTCTATACATACACTAATACACAGACAGACCAATCTCTATACATACACTAATACACAGACAGACCAATCTCTAAACATACACTAATACACAGACAGACCAATCTCTATACATACACTAATACACAGACAGACCAATCTCTAAACATACACTAATACACAGACAGAGCAATCTCTATACATACACTAATACACAGACAGACCAATCTCTAAACATACACTAATACACAGACAGACCAATCTCTATACATACACTAATACACAGACAGACCAATCTCTATACATACACTGATACAAAGACAGACCAATCTCTATACATACACTAATACACAGACAGACCAATCTCTATACATACACTAATACACAGACAGACCAATCACTATACATACACT
>NC_044506.1:577500-582500 GCF_902362185.1 Chanos chanos | reverse complement strand
TCGTCCATATAGAACGCACACACGGCAGAGCCAGCAATACTGGGGATCAAAGACCATCAGAGAGAGCATGAGTGTGTGTGTGTGTGTGGTGTGTGTGTGTGTGTGTCAGTGAGAGCTTACACACTAACCTGTTGATCTGTGTTGTAAACACTCCCACCACTGCGGGGCGCTGGTTAATTTGCAGCACATTGGTGATGGACTGCAGAACATCAAAGTAGAAGAAGGAGTCTCCAGGGATAGAGCAGTTTAAGCGAGCTTTCAGGAACGATGTCCAGTACCGATCCAACACGCGGGGGGACCCACCCCTGTCATTCTTACACACACGCGCCACGCGAGAAAACACAACCTACACTCACACACACGCATGCCCACACACACACACGCACGCACATGCACGCACACGCACGCACGCACACACACACACATGTCCACACATTCACACACGCATTCCCACACACGCACACACACACGCGCGCGCACACGCACACACACATACACACACACACACACACACACACACACACACACATGCCCACACACGCACATAAACACACACGCACGCACGCACGCACATGCACACACACACGCATGTCCACACATACACACGCATGCCCACACACGCACATGCACACACACACGCACACACACACACACACACGCACACGCACACATACACATACACATACACACACACATACACGCGCATGCATGCACACACAGACACACGCACGCGCATGCACGCACACACACACACATGCGCACACACACACACACACATACACACACACACGCACGCACGCACACACACACACGTGCACACACACATGCACGCACGCATGCACGCATGCCCACACACACACATGCACACACACACACACACACACACACATCCATAAGAGAGGAGTTGAGATATAAAGTCTCACTTCATTTGAAACTAAATGCTCATGCAGTGGATTTCAGGCTGCTAATATCTATCTATTTAACTGTCCATCTGTCTATCTGTCCATCTGTCTACCTGTCTTACTGTCCATCTGTCTACATGTCTTACTGTCCATCTGTCTATCTGTCTTACTGTCCATCTGTCTACCTGTCTTACTGTCCATCTGTCTATCTATCTTACTGTCCATCTGTCTACCTGTCTTACTGTCCATCTGTCTATCTGTCTTACTGTACTGTTGAGTGCGTGAGAGTGTGCGGTGTATGACTGTGAGTCTAGGTGTGTGTGTGTGTGTGAGTGTGCGGTGTATGACTGTGAGTCTAGGTGTGTGTGTGTGTGTGTGTGAGAGTGTGCGGTGTATGACTGTGAGTCTAGGTGTGTGTGTGTGTGTGAGAGTGTGCGGTGTATGATTGTGAGTCTAGGTGTGTGTGTGTGTGAGAGTGTGCGGTGTATGACTGTGAGTCTAGGTGTGTGTGTGTGAGAGTGTGCGGTGTATGACTGTGAGTCTAGGTGTGTGTGTGTGAGAGTGTGCGGGGTATGACTGTGAGTCTAGGTGTGTGTGTGTGTGTGAGAGTGTGCGGTGTATAACTGTGAGTCTAGGTGTGTGTGTGTGTGAGAGTGTGCGGTGTATGACTGTGAGTCTAGGTGTGTGTGTGTGTGAGAGTGTGCGGTGTATGACTGTGAGTCTAGGTGTGTGTGTGTGAGAGTGTGCGGTGTATGACTGTGAGTCTAGGTGTGTGTGTGTGAGAGTGTGCGGTGTATGACTGTGAGTCTAGGTGTGTGTGTGTGTGAGAGTGTGCGGTGTATGACTGTGAGTCTAGGTGTGTGTGTGTGAGAGTGTGCGGTGTATGACTGTGAGTCTAGGTGTGTGTGTGTGTGTGTGTGTGTGTGTGAGAGTGTGCGGTGTATGACTGTGAGTCTAGGTGTGTGTGTGTGAGAGTGTGCGGTGTATGACTGTGAGTCTAGGTGTGTGTGTGTGTGAGAGTGTGCGGTGTATGACTGTGAGTCTAGGTGTGTGTGTGTGTGAGAGTGTGCGGTGTATGACTGTGAGTCTAGGTGTGTGTGTGTGTGAGAGTGTGCGGTGTATGACTGTGAGTCTAGGTGTGTGTGTGTGTGTGTGAGAGTGTGCGGTGTATGACTGTGAGTCTAGGTGTGTGTGTGTGTGAGAGTGTGCGGTGTATGACTGTGAGTCTAGGTGTGTGTGTGTGTGAGAGTGTGCGGTGTATGACTGTGAGTCTAGGTGTGTGTGTGAGAGTGTGCGGTGTATGACTGTGAGTCTAGGTGTGTGTGTGTGTGTGTGAGTGTGCGGTGTATGACTGTGAGTCTAGGTGTGTGTGTGTGTGAGAGTGTGCGGTGTATGACTGTGAGTCTAGGTGTGTGTGTGTGAGAGTGTGCGGTGTATGACTGTGGGTCTAGGTGTGTGTGTGTGTGTGAGTGTGCGGTGTATGACTGTGAGTCTAGGTGTGTGTGTGTGTGTGTGAGAGTGTGCGGTGTATGACTGTGAGTCTAGGTGTGTGTGTGTGAGAGTGTGCGGTGTATGACTGTGAGTCTAGGTGTGTGTGTGTGTGTGTGTGTGTGAGTGTGCGGTGTATGACTGTGAGTCTAGGTGTGTGTGTGTGAGGGTGTGCGGTGTATGACTGTGAGTCTAGGTGTGTGTGTGTGAGAGTGTGCGGTGTATGACTGTGAGTCTAGGTGTGTGTGTGTGTGTGTGAGTGTGCGGTGTATGACTGTGAGTCTAGGTGTGTGTGTGTGTGAGAGTGTGCGGTGTATGACTGTGAGTCTAGGTGTGTGTGTGTGAGAGTGTGCGGTGTATGACTGTGAGTCTAGGTGTGTGTGTGTGAGAGTGTGCGGTGTATGACTGTGAGTCTAGGTGTGTGTGTGTGTGAGAGTGTGCGGTGTATGACTGTGAGTCTAGGTGTGGGTGTGTGTGTGAGAGTGTGCGGTGTATGATTGTGAGTCTAGGTGTGTGTGTGTGAGAGAGTGTGTGCCGTGTATGACTGTGAGTCTAGGTGTGTGTGTGTGTGAGAGTGTGCGGTGTATGACTGTGAGTCTAGGTGTGTGTGTGTGTGTGAGAGTGTGCGGTGTATGACTGTGAGTCTAGGTGTGTGTGTGTGTGAGTGTGTGCGGTGTATGACTGTGAGTCTAGGTGTGTGTGTGTGTGAGAGTGTGCGGTGTATGACTGTGAGTCTAGGTGTGTGTGTGTGAGAGTGTGCGGTGTATGACTGTGAGTCTAGGTGTGTGTGTGTGTGAGTGTGTGTGGTGTATGACTGTGAGTCTAGGTGTGTGTGTGTGAGAGTGTGCGGTGTATGACTGTGAGTCTGGGTGTGTGTGTGTGTGAGAGTGTGCGGTGTATGATTGTGAGTCTAGGTGTGTGTGTGTGAGAGAGTGTGTGCCGTGTATGACTGTGAGTCTAGGTGTGTGTGTGTGTGAGAGTGTGCGGTGTATGACTGTGAGTCTAGGTGTGTGTGTGTGTGAGTGTGTGCGGTGTATGACTGTGAGTCTAGGTGTGTGTGTGTGAGTGTGCGGTGTATGACTGTGAGTCTGGGTGTGTGTGTGTGTGAGAGTGTGCGGTGTATGATTGTGAGTCTAGGTGTGTGTGTGTGAGAGAGTGTGTGCCGTGTATGACTGTGAGTCTAGGTGTGTGTGTGTGTGAGAGTGTGCGGTGTATGACTGTGAGTCTAGGTGTGTGTGTGTGAGAGTGTGCGGTGTATGACTGTGAGTCTAGGTGTGTGTGTGTGTGAGAGTGTGCGGTGTATGACTGTGAGTCTAGGTGTGTGTGTGTGTGAGAGTGTGCGGTGTATGACTGTGAGTCTAGGTGTGTGTGTGTGTGAGTGTGTGCGGTGTATGACTGTGAGTCTAGGTGTGTGTGTGTGTGAGAGTGCGCGGTGTATGACTGTGAGTTTAGGTGTGTGTGTGTGAGAGTGTGCGGTGTATGACTGTGAGTCTAGGTGTGTGTGTGTGTGAGAGTGTGCGGTGTATGACTGTGAGTCTAGGTGTGTGTGTGAGAGTGTGCGGTGTATGACTGTGAGTCTAGGTGTGTGTGTGTGTGAGTGTGTGCGGTGTATGACTGTGAGTCTAGGTGTGTGTGTGTGTGAGAGTGTGCGGTGTATGACTGTGAGTCTAGGTGTGGGTGTGTGTGTGAGAGTGTGCGGTGTATGATTGTGAGTCTAGGTGTGTGTGTGTGAGAGAGTGTGTGCCGTGTATGACTGTGAGTCTAGGTGTGTGTGTGTGTGAGAGTGTGCGGTGTATGACTGTGAGTCTAGGTGTGTGTGTGTGAGAGTGTGCGGTGTATGACTGTGAGTCTAGGTGTGTGTGTGTGTGAGAGTGTGCGGTGTATGACTGTGAGTCTAGGTGTGTGTGTGTGTGAGTGTGTGCGGTGTATGATTGTGAGTCTAGGTGTGTGTGTGTGTGAGAGTGTGCGGTGTATGACTGTGAGTCTAGGTGTGTGTGTGTGTGAGTGTGTGCGGTGTATGATTGTGAGTCTAGGTGTGTGTGTGTGTGAGAGTGTGCGGTGTATGACTGTGAGTCTAGGTGTGTGTGTGTGAGAGTGTGCGGTGTATGACTGTGAGTCTAGGTGTGTGTGTGTGTGAGTGTGTGTGGTGTATGACTGTGAGTCTAGGTGTGTGTGTGTGAGAGTGTGCGGTGTATGACTGTGAGTCTGGGTGTGTGTGTGTGTGAGAGTGTGCGGTGTATGATTGTGAGTCTAGGTGTGTGTGTGTGAGAGAGTGTGTGCCGTGTATGACTGTGAGTCTAGGTGTGTGTGTGTGTGAGAGTGTGCGGTGTATGACTGTGAGTCTAGGTGTGTGTGTGTGTGAGTGTGTGCGGTGTATGACTGTGAGTCTAGGTGTGTGTGTGTGAGAGTGTGCGGTGTATGACTGTGAGTCTGGGTGTGTGTGTGTGTGAGAGTGTGCGGTGTATGACTGTGAGTTTAGGTGTGTGTGTGTGAGAGTGTGCGGTGTATGACTGTGAGTCTAGGTGTGTGTTTGGGGCGTGGCAGTCTCACCTTGCCTAGTGAGGTGTACTCCATAGAGATCTCACTGAGGAAGAAGTAGACATAGTTCCC
>NC_044506.1:537500-562500 GCF_902362185.1 Chanos chanos | reverse complement strand
TCTACAGTACTGAAATAAGACTGAGAGTATATTCTACAGTACTGCAATAAGACTGAGTATGTTCTACAGTACTGAAATATGACTGTGAGTATATTCTGCAGTCCTGCAATAAGACTGTGAGTATATTCTGCAGTCCTGCAATAAGACTGTGAGTATATTCTACAGTACTGCAATAAGACTGAGAGTATATTCCACAGTACTGAAATAAGACTGAGAGTATATTCCACAGTACTGAAATAAGACTGAGAGTATATTCTACAGTACTGCAATAAGACTGAGTATGTTCTACAGTACTGAAATATGACTGTGAGTATATTCTGCAGTCCTGCAATAAGACTGTGAGTATATTCTACAGTACTGAAATATGACTGAGTATGTTCTACAGTACTGAAATAAGACTGTGAGTATGTTCTACAGTACTGAAATAAGACTGAGAGTATATTCTACAGAACTGAAATAAGACTGTGAGTGTATTCTACAGTACTGAAATATGACTGTGAGTATGTTCTACAGTACTGAAATAAGACTGTGAGAAATAATATCAATCATACAAATGAGGAAATTGTGTGCTAAGCCAAAATGGCTCCCAGAGTGTGTGTACTTGTTTTCTCTAACTTAAAAGGACATTTTACTGGAAGCACACTGTTCTACGGGGGATGCCTTGTCAAACTGGGCTCAAAATCAAAGAGCCCACTGGTAAAAATCATTGCACAGGTGCCTTTTCAGAAAAGACATTGTCGTTACTGGTAAAACTAAAATTGTGAAAGTATGAAGCCTCGGACGTCAGATGACTCGTTTTGTGTAAACCGCCATTACAATTACAATTTACAATTTAGCATTTACCAGACGCTTTTAGCCAGAGCGACTTACAATCAGTGCATCAGTCGGATTCGTAATACCTCATAAACAGACATCACAATAAGACTGAGCGTCAATATACTCCTTCGTATTGCACCCCTGGAATACTTTGACAAACATAGATACAAGACAACGTTTTTTTTTGTTTTTGTTTTTTTTGTAAGGATGGGAGGTTAGGCATTGGGGGACAGGTGGGTTCTGAAGAGGTGGGTTTTCAGTTTCTTGCGGAAGATGGTAAGGGATTCCGCAGACCTAACTGTATGAGGGAGGTTGTTCCACCACCGCGGAGCGATGGCGGAGAAGAGGCGTGGTCGGGAGGAGCGGCTGCTGGGTTCCCGAAGTGAGGGGACAGTCAGCTGACCAGAGGTTGTAGAGCGAAGGGTTCTAGCAGGGGTATACGGAGTTATTAGGGACTGAAGGTATGATGAGGCGGAGCCTCTTGTGGCCTGGTAGGCCAGCACCAGTGTCTTGAACTGGATGCGGGCAGCTACCGGAAGCCAGTGGAGCGCAGTAAGCAGTGGAGTGACATGAGAGTGACATTGCAGTAGTCCAGGCGGGAGATGACAAGCGCTTGGACCAGGAGCTGGGTCGCCTGTTGTATGTGGAATGGGCGGATTCTCCTGATATTGTATAGGGAGAATCTGCAGGATCGAGTGACTGCCGCGATGTGACCGGAGTAGGTCAGCTGGTTGTCAAGGGTTACGCCAAGGTTTTTGGCTGCTGTGGTGGGGAACACCACAGATCCCTCGATGGTGATTGCAGTGTCAATCGTTGGGGAGTTCTTTGCGGGAAAAAAACAGAAGCTCCATTTTCTCCAAGTTGAGTTTGAGGTGGTTAGTGGACATCCAGGAGGCAATGTCAGCTAGGCAGGCTGCGATGCGAGGCTGAACCTGAGAGTCGGGGGGGGGGAAGGAGAAGAACAGCTGAGTGTCATCAGCGTAGCAGTGGTAAGAGAGACCATGGGCGGGGATAACTTGACCGAGTGATCTGGTGTAGAGAGAGAAGAGGAGTGGACCAAGTGCAGAACCTTGTGGGACTTCCATGTGGAAAGGGCGGGGGGAGGAGACTGATTCCCTCCAAGAGACCTGGTAGGAACGGTCAGACGATAGGACTTGAACCATGCGAGTGCAGAACCCGCGAAGCCCAGCCCAGCAAGGGATGAGAGGAGAATCTGGTGGTTGACTGTGTCAAATGCTGCGGAGAGGTCTAGGAGTATGAGGACAGAGCTGAGAGACTTTGCTCTGGCCAAGTGGAGCTCCTCCGAGACAGCAAGGAGGGCCGTCTCGGTGGAGTGGCCGGCTTTGAATCCAGATTGGTTCTGATCCATGAGATTGTTCTGGAGAAGATATGGAGAGAGTTGGTTATAAACTGCACGTTCCAGGGTTTTGGAGAGAAACGGTAGGAGAGAGACTGGACGGTAGTTACTGACATCAGTTGGGTCTAGAGTGGGCAGAGAGACTGGACGGTCGCCATGTTGGTAGGAAAAGCGTGAGCAAACATGAATGGCACCAGTGTAGATTTCAAGCTGTCAGAATTGGCACTTTAATTCCAAGGACACTGAACGCTATATTGCAAAACTGGATAGATTAAACATTGACCCCCGGGGTGCTTGTCACGAGTATTGAAACAGCCGTCACAGACAACGTTCCAGACATGCAACTATCCAGACACCTACAATTACTCGATCAACTTTCCCTCGTCCTAATCTGGAGAGTCTTTGAAAGCCTACAAAAGCCTGGAGGGGTTCAAATGGACTAAATTTGGATTCGTGATGAATATTCAGCTTTGGAGTCTACCGGCTAAAAACTGCTTTGTCGTCACTGGAAGGGTAAGTGTCACTTCACCTTAGATAACGCTAGCATAGATAACGCTAGCATAAGCAACGGGCAGCGTAGTGTAATCAGCAGAAGTGCAAGTGTGCCACACCAAGTGAGGAATCTCTGAAAAGAGTGGAACATCAGCAAGGCAAGGACACAACTTTTAACTACACACAATGATGCAAAAAAGAGAGATCTTCCAAAGGCCACTCTGTCGTTCCACCAGCTTTCCCATCTCTGACCCCTACTGAGCTAGCCCAACTCTACAGCCACCTCCCCAAAAGCTGTACACAAGAGGGTCAGATCATGAAGTCAGAGGTCCTCTCTGCTATCAGAGAGTATACAGCACCCTATGTGCCAAAAGATGCCATTTCAGATCTTGCAAATCTGTCTGACAAGCAGACAAGAGATGTTAACCCAGCAGAGTTACAAGACTGAACAGAAGCACCGTTTGAACAGATAACTGTGACTTAAGTACAGGAAAATCATTATTTAGGATTAATGTTACTTAGAATAAAGTCAAGAGCTGATCATAGTCAAATCTAAAATGAAATATGTACTGCATGCATATGCTGTCAGTGTAAAAACCAGAGGTGCATTTGCTGTCTTAAAAATGTAATTGTGTAACAGTTTGAATTTTTATCATTTTTAATCATTGTTTTGTCAACTCATCTCATTCAGTCCAGTTCTGTTCATTTTTTCTTTTAACAACATAATTTCAGTCCTCAGAGCTTAGCATTCCAGCTCAAGAGATTTAATGAGTTTCCTACAGTTTTCACTGTAACCTGGTGGAGTTGCAGGATCATCATCATCATCATCAGGAATAGGCTGGAAATCATTTTCAAGTTGCTTGTGGGTAGATTCATTCACAGGAGATTCTCCTGTGAGAATCTGATCTGCAGTAGGTTTGTTTTAGTGTTAAGGTTGGTGTCAGTGTTGGGGTTGGTGTTAGCGTTAAGGTTGGTGTTAGTGTTAGGGTTAGCATAGGGTTCTTCCCTTTTATTTTAATGGACGTCACTGGAGGGCATATGTCTCTGTGTGTGTGTCTAAACACACAGTAAGGGCCCTCTCAGTGTAGTCACCATGGAAACATCCCCATGGCAACCTCATCAGCAGCTCTCTGGTCCCTAACCCCAATCAGCAAATGCATGAGGTTCCTGTCATTGGCTCTCTGAGGGAGACATTTCCAGAACGTCATTTAATGACTGCACAACTGCATGGCCTGTCCGTTCACCTCTCTTCCTCACTTCCTCTGTCTGTGAGAGTTTATTTGCCCTGTGATCTGTCTGTGAGAGGTTTATTTGCCCTGTGGTCTCTCTGTGAGAGGTTTACTTGCCCTGTGATCTGTCTGTGAGAGTTTATTTGCCCTGTGATATGTCTGTGAGAGTTTCATTTGCCCTGTGGTCTGTCTGTGAGAGTTTATTTGCCCTGTGATCTTTCTGTGAGAGGTTTATTTGCCCTGTGATCTGTCTGGGAGAGTTTAATTTGCCCTGTGGTCTGTCTGTGAGAGGTTTACTTGCCCTGTGGTCTGTCTGTGAGAGGTTTACTTGCCCTGTGATATGTCTGTGAGAGTTTCATTTGCCCTGTGGTCTGTCTGTGAGAGTTTATTTGCCCTGTGATCTGTCTGTGAGAGTTTATTTGCCCTGTGATCTGTCTGTGAGAGTTTCATTTGCCCTGTGATCTGTCTGTGAGAGTTTATTTGCCCTGTGATCTGTCTGGGAGTGTTTCATTTTCCCTGTGATCTGTCTGTGAGAGTTTATTTGCCCTGTGATCTGTCTGGGAGAGGTTTATTTGCCCTGTGATCTGTCTGTGAGAGGTTCATTTGCCCTGTGATCTGTCTGTGAGAGTTTTATTTGCCCTGTGACCTGTCTGTGAGAGGTTTATTTGCCCTGGGCGAGACAGAATGTGTGTGAGACTGGGGTTTGTAAGAGGAGAGAGACACTGCGTGTGGGACTGGGGTTTGTAAGAGGCGAGAGACACTGCGTGTGGGACTGGGGTTTGTAAGAGGAGAGAGACACTGCGTGTGGGACTGGGGTTTGTAAGAGGCGAGAGACACTGTATGCTGACAGACTGTGTCAGAACAGATTCCTGTAACTGGATTAGTTTGATCAGCATTCACACTGACTCTGGTTTGACTCCTGATCCTGACCTGCTCACAGCCCTGAGTGAGACCTCTGGCCCCAGGGTCATGTGTGACACGGGTCAGTCAAGTCTGACACTCTCTGCTGCTGTGGTTTTGTTTAGGCCAGATCAGAAGACACTCTGAAACTGGATTCAGTGTTTTTACGCCCCATCCTTTTCATCTCTGTTACATTTTATATCTGTTACATCTTGGAGAAGTTCACTAAGACACATTTATACATCACCAGAATGGGCCTTTAACATTGTACCTTTCAATTTTTAAAACTTTACCACTTAAATAAATCATCTCAGCTCTATTTCTGTAATGTCCACTGTGGCAACAGGGCCTCTTTCTCCCACTGGGCTTGACTGTGTTGTGTTGTGCTGTGTGTCAGTTGAGGGCCAAAATGTTAAGATTCTCTGGTTTATAAACAGCTGAGGACAGAATGGATGTATAGAATTATATCCAGTCCAGAAGTTTGGACAACAGTGATGTAAGCACTGATGTAGGCAGTTGTCCTGACAACTCCATGGTGACAGTCCCATCCGAGCAATCTCTGTCTAACACTCAAACTAACACTGTGCTTGCACAACTAATGCCTTAATTAGTGGATGTCCTCAGATGGAGCCCACAGGGCCTCTGAGCTAATGTTTTAACCTTCTGTTTTGTTTAATCAGTGTCAGACGGAGGAGGATGGGCTCACCCTCCCGAGCCTATGGCTTGTTTCTTATTTTTAAGTCTACAGGACTTTTGTCTTTTGTAACTATGGTCTAAGGCCTGAGGTTCTGCATAGCAGCTGTGAGGTCAAGAATATATAACATAATATATATATATATATATATATATATATATATATATATATATATATATATATATATATATATATATCATAAGACATAATATTGTATATCAAATATCTGGGTGCCAGGGTTTCCGCTAGGATTTTTTCTTGTCAGCCCAGTGTCTGGAAAGAATTTATTTTACCAGACAAATCTAAAACTTACCGGTCACGTTTCAATAACCTTCTATGTTACAAACACAATGTCGCCTACACCTAGGTTAAAGAAAGAATGACGACAACCTCAAATCCGTTTGACTATTTAACGAGCAGTAACGATTACGCAACATGAACAGTAACGATTAAGCAACATGAACAGTAACAATTAAGCAACATGAGCAGTAACGATTACGCAACATGAACATTAACGATTAAGCAACATGAGCAGTAACGATTAAGCAACATGAACAGTAACGATTAAGCAACATGAACAGTAACGACTAAGCAACATGAACAGTAACGATTAAGCAACATGAACAGTAACGACTGAGCAACATGAACAGTAACGATTAAGCAACATGAACAGTAACGATTAAGCAACATGAACAGTAACGACTGAGCAACATGAACAGTAACGACTAAGCAACATGAACAGTAACGATTAAGCAACATGAGCAGTAACGATTAAGCAACATGAACAGTAACGATTAAGCAACATGAACAGTAACGATTGAGCAACATGAACAGTAACGACTGAGCAACACCTCAACATTCACCACTAAACTGTGGACTATTGCGAAACATCTGTAACCTGTTTAAAAACAAATTCAAGGCCTACATGACATCAAATGTAGCCTGTAGACTACCAGGTAACACTTTATTTTCTCCTTTTTTTTAGTCCTCTGCTGCCGACTTGAAATCAAACGTGTTCACTGTGTCTTTACAGCTTGCAATGCGCATAAGTCACGTCACTCTCTGAGTGCAGTGCATTAATGAGTGCAGTGCATCACTACTTTTGACAGAGTCCCTTAAAGTGCCCTTATGTGTGACGGATGTGTGATGGATGTGTGAAGCGGTGTGATGGATGTGTGAAGCGGTGTGATGGATGTGTGATGGATGTGTGACGGATGTGTGAAGCGGTGTGATGGATGTGTGACGGATGTGTGATGGATGTGTTACGGATGTGTGAAGCGGTGTGATGGATGTTTGACGGATGTGTGATGGATGTGTGACAGATGTGTGAAGCGGCGTGATGGATGTGTGATGGATGTGTGACGGATGTGTGACAGATGTGTGAAGCGGCATGATGGATGTGTGATGGATGTGTGACGGATGTGTGATGGATGTGTGACGGATGTGTGAAGCGGTGTGGCGGATGTGTGACGGATGTGTGATGGATGTGTGATGGATGTGAGACGGATGTGTGATGGATGTGTGATGGATGTGTGAAGCGGCGTGATGGATGTGTGATGGATGTGTGAAGCGGTGTGATGGATGTGTGATGGATGTGTGACGGATGTGTGATGGATGTGTGAAGCGGTGTGATGGATGTGTGATGGATGTGTGACGGATGTGTGATGGATGTGTGACGGATGTGTGAAGCAGTGTGATGGATGTCTGATGGATGTATGACGGATGTGTGATGGATGTGTGACGGATGTATGAAGCGGCGTGATGGATGTGTGATGGATGTGTGACGGATGTGTGAAGCGGCGTGATGGATGTGTGATGGATGTGTGACGGATGTGTGATGGATGTGTGACGGATGTGTGAAGCGGTGTGGCGGATGTGTGACGGATGTGTGATGGATGTGTGATGGATGTGAGACGGATGTGTGATGGATGTGTGATGGATGTGTGAAGCAACGTGATGGATGTGTGACGGATGTGTGATGGATGTTTGACGGATGTGTGACGGATGTGTGAAGCGGTGTGATGGATGTGTGACGGATGTGTGATGGATGTGTGACGGATATGTGATGGATGTGTGACGGATGTGTGAAGCGGTGTGATGGATGTGTGACGGATGTGTGACGGATGTGTGATGGATGTGTGAAGCAGTGTGACGGATGTGTGACGGATGTGTGATGGATGTGTATTCATAATATGATATTAGAACATATTATATTAGAACATCTGAATATATTAATCAAAATCCCTAATGGACCAAGAGACAAACACAAAAAGAGATGTCTGCGTGCCTGTGTTTGTGTTTGAGAGTGTGTGTGTGTATGTGTGTAAGAAAGTGTGTTTGGATGTATGAATGCGTGTGTGCATGAATAAATGTGTATGTGTATTTGCATGTATGTGTGTTTGTGTATAAATAGACTGTACTTGCACAGTCACGCAATATTTTCACATCTCTCACACACACACACACACACACACACACTTTTCTCATTCATACCCGTCTCAGGTGCTGTGTAATGATAGCAAATAAACAGAAACATGATTCCCAGACTGACCGACTGTTGTGATATACGTCAATAAGCGTGTGAGGGAATACTCTGGGTGTGTTTGTGTATCAGTGTGTGTGTGTGTTTAGGAATGTGGTAAATCCACTCAGCTTCCTCTTCACACTCATTTGTCTAAAGTTTCCTGTGCCACTGCATTCTTTCTGTCGCTCAAGGTCTCGTCTGCTATGTCGCTAAACAGCTCAGCTCACTGTAAAAGACTAATCACTCCTCACCTCCACATCATTATGTCATCAACAGCATTCTGCATTTTACACGTATAGATCCACAGACACTCAGTCTGTCTCAGCCCATCACACACACTACAGTCACAGATACTCAATCCCTTACACACACTACAGTTACAGATACTCAATCCCTTACACACACTACAGTCACAGATACTCAATCCCTCACACACACTACAGTCACAGATACTCAATCCCTCACACACACTACAGTTACAGATACTCAATCCCTCACACACACTACAGTCACAGATACTCAATCCCTTACACACACTACAGTTACAGATACTCAATCCCTTACACACACTACAGTCACAGATACTCAATCCCTAACACACACTACAGTTACAGATACTCAATCCCTTACACACACTACAGTTACAGATACTCAATCCCTAACACACACTACAGTTACAGATACTCAATCCCTAACACACACTACAGTCACAGATACTCAATCCCTTACACACACTACAGTTACAGATACTCAGTCCCTAACACACACTACAGTTACAGATACTCAGTCCCTCACACACACTACAGTTACAGATACTCAATCCCTAACACACACTACAGTCACAGATACTCAATCCCTCACACACACTACAGTCACAGATACTCAATCCCTCACACACACTACAGTCACAGATACTCAATCCCTCACACACACTACAGTCACAGATACTCAATCCCTTACACACACTACAGTTACAGATACTCAATCCCTCACACACACTACAGTTACAGATACTCAATCCCTCACACACACTACAGTTACAGATACTCAATCCCTAACACACACTACAGTTACAGATACTCAATCCCTCACACACACTACAGTTACAGATACTCAATCCCTAACACACACTACAGTTACAGATACTCAATCCCTAACACACACTACAGTTACAGATACTCAATCCCTAACACACACTACAGTTACAGATACTCAATCCCTAACACACACTACAGTTACAGATACTCAATCCCTAACACACACTACAGTTACAGATACTCAATCCCTTACACACACTACAGTTACAGATACTCAATCCCTCACACACACTACAGTCACAGATACTCAATCCCTCACACACACTACAGTTACAGATACTCAATCCCTCACACACACTACAGTCACAGATACTCAATCCCTTACACACACTACAGTTACAGATACTCAATCCCTTACACACACTACAGTTACAGATACTCAATCCCTTACACACACTACAGTTACAGATACTCAATCCCTCACACACACTACAGTTACAGATACTCAATCCCTAACACACACTACAGTCACAGATACTCAATCCCTTACACACACTACAGTTACAGATACTCAATCCCTCACACACACTACAGTCACAGATACTCAATCCCTCACACACACTACAGTTACAGATACTCAATCCCTCACACACACTACAGTCACAGATACTCAATCCCTTACACACACTACAGTTACAGATACTCAATCCCTTACACACACTACAGTTACAGATACTCAATCCCTTACACACACTACAGTTACAGATACTCAATCCCTCACACACACTACAGTTACAGATACTCAATCCCTAACACACACTACAGTTACAGATACTCAATCCCTTACACACACTACAGTCACAGATACTCAATCCCTTACACACACTACAGTTACAGATACTGAATCCCTCACACACACTACAGTCACAGATACTCAATCCCTTACACACACTACAGTTACAGATACTCAATCCCTCACACACACTACAGTCACAGATACTCAATCCCTCACACACACTACAGTTACAGATACTCAATCCTTCACACACACTACAGTTACAGATACTCAATCCCTAACACACACTACAGTCACAGATACTCAATCCCTAACACACACTACAGTTACAGATACTCAATCCTTAACTCACACTACAGTTAAAGATACTCAATCCCTAACACACACTACAGTTACAGATACTCAATCCCTAACACACACTACAGTTACAGATACTCAATCCCTAACACACACTACAGTTACAGATACACAATCCCTAACTCACACTACAGTTAAAGATACTCAATCCCTAACACACACTACAGTTACAGATACTCAATCCCTAACACACACTACAGTCACAGATACTCAATCCCTAACACACACTACAGTTACAGATACTCAATCCTTAACTCACACTACAGTTAAAGATACTCAATCCCTAACACACACTACAGTTACAGATACTCAATCCCTAACACACACTACAGTTACAGATACTCAATCCCTAACACACACTACAGTTACAGATACACAATCCCTAACACACACTACAGTTACAGATACTCAATCCCTTACACACACTACAGTTACAGATACTCAATCCCTAACACACACTACAGTTACAGATACTCAGTCCCTAACACACACCACAGTTACAGATACTCAATCCTTAACACACACCACAGTTACAGATACTCAATCCCTAACACACACCACAGTTACAGATACTCAGTCCCTAACACACACTACAGTTACAGATACTCAATCCCTAACACACACCACAGTTACAGATACTCAATCTTTAACACACACTACAGTTACAGATACACCATCCCACAGGTCTGTGGTATCGTCAGATTTACTGAGCACTGAACACTGAACAAAAACAACGCTAACATGAACACTTAGCACAGTTAAGGCTACCAGGAACACTGAACAAAAGCAACGCTAACATGAACACTTAGCACAGTTAAGGCTACCAGGAACACTGAACAAAAGCAACACTAACATGAACACTTAGCAAAAACAAAGCCAACATGAACACTTAGCAAACACGACACTAACATGAACACTTAACAAAACCAATGCTAACATGCACTGATGGACTGGCAACCTGCCCAGGGTGTTTCCCCGCCTTTCGCCCAATGAATGCTGGGATAGGCATCAGCACCCCCTTCGACCCCGTAGCTTAAAAAGTGAATGACTGAAGGAATGCTAACATGCTAGGCACAATGAACGCTACTATGAACCATTAGCAAAAACAACACTCACATGAAGATTTAATAAAAACAATGCTAATATGAACACTTTGTGTAATTAATGCTATCAGCTTGAATTGTCTCCTGAACTCTCTCTCAACTGGACTTTTAAAGCACTAGGTCAGAATTCAGAGATGGAAACACTCTGTGTGTGTGTGAGAGAGAGGATATGTGTGAGGCCTTGTTTGGCCAAATGTACAAGTCCATAGTTGTTTTGACATGTGATTTACGCATGGTATGATGTTGAGATGCCCTAGTTAGATGTGAGAAAATGATTTTTACAGATTTGGTTTTGTTGTCCATATGCATGGCCCTGGTATTCTCCTAGTGATTGTTTCTGTGTTTGAATACTTGCATTACTGATCTATCATGTCCACAATGTTTGTAGAGAACATATCAGGTTCAAACACAGCTGAGATCTCCTCTGTGAAGGATTCCATCTGAGCATGACTTCAGATGTCTGTTTGAATAGCTGTCACCATGACGATGAGCTCGACAGGAATGCAGGTAAGCAGCAGTGAGACGTGGGAGATGTAAATGAGATTAAAGAGAGACAGTCTGAGTCCTGTGTGAGTCTGGGGTTGTGCTGATAAAAAGCTTTATCAGAGGTGGTTTAGGGACATATTCAGATATATGTGTGTGGTTTGATCTGCGTTCTCTCATTTGATTGGTCTGGTCTGAGTTCTCTGCGTGGATAGCTCTGGTGTGGTTTGATCTGCGTTCTCTCATTTGATTGGTCTGGTCTGAGTTCTCTGCGTGGATAGCTCTGGTGTGGTTTGATCTGCGTTCTCTCATTTGATTGGTCTGGTCTGAGTTCTCTGCGTGGATAGCTCTGGTGTGGTTTGATCTGCGTTCTCTCATTTGATTGGTCTGGTCTGAGTTCTCTGAGTGGATAGCTCTGGTGTGGTTTGATCTGCGTTCTCTCATTTGATTGGTCTGGTCTGAGTTCTCTGCGTGGATAGCTCTGGTGTGGATTCTCTAAATCAGTCTAGGTGGGCAGAGATACTGTGGTTAGAGTGCTCATCCAACTCTCTAAGCTTATGAAGGAAACCGGCAGCTCCATCACCTCTGGACAAGTCTCTCATTGACTAATGCTCCATCACCTCTGGACAAGTCTCTCATTGACTAATGCTCCGTCACCTCTGGACAAGTCTCTCATTGACTAACGCTCCGTCACCTCTGGGCAAGTCTCTCATTGACTAACGCTCCGTCACCTCTGGACAAGTCTCTCATTGACTAATGCTCCGTCACCTCTGGACAAGTCTCTCATTGACTAATGCTCCGTCACCTCTGGACAAGTCTTTCATTGACTAATTAACCAGTTGGTCACATAAGGCCATAAGTGAATTACGCACATACAGATGGTCCAGGGCAAGGTTCCTAAACCTTGATGCTCCAGAGTAAGACAGAATGAGAGGACCAGCGCAGCATGTCGTCACTCAAAGCCGCCCAGACCCAGCCTTCATGAGCTCAGAAACAGCAGGAAAATGGGTTTGAGAAGGATCTTCCCTGCAGCATAATCCGGCACCACCTGCAGATCAGGGATTATGTGGGATTCCCTGACTCCAGAGGAGTGTCTCTGGTGTGTCTGTGGTCTGCCTGATGAATGTTGACCTCTCAGTAATTTACACAGTGTAAAAATGTCCTAGAGTTCAGTTCTGAGTACCTGGATAAGGCAGCTACCTTACTTTGTAGCACAGCCCTTGGGACTGTCTCAGGTAAACCATGAGGCCTGGTCACCCTTTTGTGTTTGGGCAGATGAGAAGGAGACTGTGCATGTGTGGGCTGGTTGGGAACAGGGGTCGTGTGTGGTAATCATAAACATGCATTTGGTTGGGAACAGGGGTCGTGTGTGGTAATCATAAAGATACATGTGTGGGCTGGTTGGGAACAGGGGTCGTGTGTGGTAATCATAAAGATACATGTGTGGGCTGGTTGGGAACAGGGGTCGTGTGTGGTAATCATAAAGATGCATTTGGTTGGGAACAGGGGTCATGTGTGGTAATCATAAAGATACATGTGTGGGCTGGTTGGGAACAGGGGTCGTGTGTGGTAATCATAAAGATGCATTTGGTTGGGAACAGGGGTCATGTGTGGTAATCATAAAGATACATGTGTGGGCTGGTTGGGAACAGGGGTTGTGTGTGGTAATCATAAAGATGCATTTGGTTGGGAACAGGGGTCATGTGTGGTAATCATAAAGATGCATTTGGTTGGGAACAGGGGTCGTGTGTGGTAATCATAAAGATGCATTTGGTTGGGAACAGGGGTCGTGTGTGGTAATCATAAAGATGCATTTGGTTGGGAACAGGGGTCGTGTGTGGTAATCATAAAGCAGGTTTTGGGACATGTGAGCGTAATCTCAGTCAGTACCCTGGAGAGAGGTTTGAAGTTTGGATGGGAAGGTTAACAGAGATAGCAGGGCTAAACACAGTTACCGTGGTTCACAACCAGCACACACACATGCACGCAGATATACACACACACTCTCAGACATACACACACATATGCACACACAGATATACATACACAGATATACACACACAGATATACACACACACACTCTCAGACATACACACACATATGCACACATGCACACACAGATATACACACACACTCTCTCAGACATACACACACATATGCACACATGCGCACACAGATATACACACACACACACACACACTCTCAGACATACACACACATATGCACACATGCACACACAGATATACACACACACTCTCTCAGACATACACACACATATGCATGCATGCACACATGCGCACACAGACATACACACACATATGCACACATGCGCACACAGATATACACACACACTCTCTCAGACATACACACACATATGCACACATGCACACACAGATATACACACACACTCTCTCAGACATACACACACATATGCATGCATGCACACATGCGCACACAGATATACACACACACACTCTCTCAGACATACACACACATATGCACACATGCACACACAGATATACACACACACTCTCTCAGACATACACACACATATGCACACATGCACACACAGATATACACACACACTCTCTCAGACATACACACACATATGCACACATGCACACACAGATATACACACACACACACACTCTCAGACATACACACACATATGCACACATGCACACACAGATATACACACACACTCTCTCAGACATACACACACATATGCACACATGCACACACAGATATACACACACACACACTCTCAGACATACACACACATATGCATGCATGCACACATGCGCACACAGATATACACACACACACTCTCAGACATACACACACGTATGCATGCATGCACACATGTGCACACAGATATACACACACACACACTCTCAGACATACACACACAAACTCTATTCCCATGACTCATTGTAGGAAAACTTTACATATGAAACATATATGTGTGTCTGTGTGTGTGCTATCACAGACAGTGGAATAAGGATACTGATGTGAGCATAGTGGTACTCAGTTATCACAGACAGTGGAATAAGGATGCTGATGTGAGCATAGTGGTACTCAGTTATCACAGACAGCGGAATAAGGATGCTGATGTGAGCATAGTGGTACTCAGTTATCACAGACAGCGGAATAAGGATGCTGATGTGAGCATAGAAATATTCCATTATCAGAGACAGCAGAATAAGGATGCTAATGTTAGCATAGAAATATTCCGTTATCAGAGACAGTGGAATAAATCCTTGGATTAGAGAGGTGTTTCAAGGTAAGAACATGAGTCGTCATCATACTGGTGGTGATTTTGCAGTACGTTGATGATATTTGCCCTCTTGACTCACGCTATTGTTTCAAATGGACAACTGGCTAACTAACCTGATAGCTTAGCTAGCTAGCACTAGGTTGCTACTGGGTAACAGAAGCTACATGTCCCAGCTATGCTTGGCAGTCTTGTATAATTAGTTAGAATTATGGGAATTGATTGCTACTCCACTGAAGACGGAGGTGAGCATCATTTGCAAGCGAGGGGGTGGAAGCGATTAGTGATGTCATCGCTGTCCACCGAGAATATCTCGATACACTGTCTTACACAGTCTCCATTTCGGTGAGGGAGCCGCCGGCCTCGGGGACTGTGTGGGCAGTGAGCGAATGAGGCAGATTTCTGAGTCACAGCCATGGACTCTTTTTAAATTCTGTTCGATTATTTTAGCCATAACATCTGACTAAGCATTCAGGACTTATCAATCTCACATCTAACTCCCTGAAACACAAAGAAAACCCTCCGTTCAGGTCAGTGGGTCTAGGACACTACAGAACAAGAGCAAAGGATCTAAGGATGGAAGGTTGAGGAATGTTGGGAAAACTAATTTCACATGGGCCTTTACTCCAGAGATAAACCTCAGCTCATTAACACACACACACACACACACACACACACACACACACACACATACACACACACACAGACGCACACATACATACATACGCAATACCTCTATCACGGTACCTCTGTCACGGGACCTCTGTCTTATCTACATATCACATCATACATTACATTTACATATAAAACCCTGAGATATATCACAGACTGGGCGCCAGACCATCAGTTAAACAGGTGAAAAGGAGGAAGACACAGGCAGTAAGAGTCCAGTCAGTGTCTGTTCATAGTACATACTGTCCAGTATACAATACTGTGTGTTTGCAGCTGTATATTTCATGATTGGTTTTGGCAATTTCTATTTAAAAATCATCCCAGTAAAGCTAAAAACTAAAAAAGAGAGAGTATGTATATAGGCATACATGATTGTGTGTTTGTGTGTGTGTGTGTGTGTGTGTGTGTGTGTGTGTGTGTGTGTGTGTGTGTGTGTGTGTGTGCAGCAGGGCATGAACTCTCCAATGCTAATGTTCTCACATATATACACGTGCTACAACAATCTCCCGTCTCACACTCCCAGATATACACACACACACACACACACACACACACACACACACACAGAGTCTTGACTAAAGCTGAAGTGATTTTCATCCAGTGTGAGTGAATTTGTGTCTCTGACACAATCACAACACCATCAGTGTTTACACTCGCATTTTTCCCACAATCCACTGAGACCCAGAGCTCCATGAAATACAACCTTATCACCTCTTAAGGCTTCTCTAGAGATGAATTTGGGCTGTGCGCGTGTGTGTGTGTGTGTGTGAATGACCAGTTGAGCAGCCTGATGTTTTTAAACCCCCCCCATAAAAAAGAGACATGACACAGATTCTTCAACAGAGGGGAGAAAAACAGACACGGAAAAACTTCATGAAAACAAACTCCCCTAGAGTCAGACTTCCTGCTGAAAAAGATCCTGAAACTTGTTACCTTCACTCTTCCTCACACATTTTGCAACACACACACACACACACACAAACACACAACCACCACCCCCACTCACACACACATCCTTAGATCTTACATTAGATTTTACTTTCTTATGTGATACGCATGCACATGATTTGTTTCTGTATGTGTTTGTGTGTGTGTGTGTGTGTGCGTGTGTGTGTGTGTATGTGTGTGCGCGCGCGTGTGTGTGTGTTTGTGTGTGTGCGCGCGCGCGTGTGTGTATGTGTGCATGTTGTAACACTGCAGTTGAGGACAGAAGAGTAGATAGAAAAAGATAAAGGGTTTGGAAGTAAAGACAGGGGATGGGTGCGGGCCTGTTAAACTGGTCACAGCACTCAGAGATTAGAAAACAAACATGAATGAGAGTGAAGACAGATCCTCTGTTCTCTATTCTTCTTTTTGCTCATTCTAAAGATTCAGTCTGCCTGTCGGCCTGTCTATCTGCCAGCCTGTATATCTGACTGTTTTATCTGTCTGGAGATTGTGGCTTTAAGCCAGAGAGAGAGAGAGAGAGAGAGAGAGAGAGAGAGAGAGAGAGAGAGAGAGAGAGAGAGAGAGAGAGAAAGAGGCCTCAGCTGTGTCTAAACCACCTCTGTCAAAATCACCTGTCAGAACTGTTCTTTCCACCCCTTCACTACAGCTAGTGTCGTGTGTGTGTGTGTGTGTGTGTGTGTGTGTCCCAGAATGGGTGAGGGAAGCTACATTCATTTTTTCTGTTTGTCCAAAATCCCTTCAGAGTAATTATTCTGACCTCTGACCCACAGCAGTTAACTGGATGTGCGCATGCAAGCATGGGTCAGACCAAAATACAGATGAGACTCACTCTACATTAACTGAGAATGAATAATCACTAATTAACATTCACACATTTAAACATGAATGTGAATGTATTAGCCAAGCACTGTTTAGTTATGTGATATTGGATGTGGAAATGGATGAGGAATTCACACTGCACAACCTCACACTGAAACATTATACAGACTCACACACCGCACAACCTCACACTGAAACATTATACAGACTCACACACTGCACAACCTCACACTGAAACATTATACAATCTCATACACTGCACAACCTCACACAGGTGGACTACACAATTTCACACTGGCACATTCTTTAAACTGTGAACCAAGGGGTCTGTGGTTCAAATCCTAAACTGTTTCTTAAGGACTGTAGTGGTTTAATTTGTAGAAATTCTGATTTCAATGAGCCACTGAGTGGTGTATTCCAGTGTGTCCATTCGCAGACAGACTGAGATGCCATCTTTTCAAACAAGACTTCCTACAGCCCTTTCAAAATAAGAGTCACAATGTCAATTAAGAGACTATGATGCAAAAGATTTAACATTATCCAGTTTGGCCAGATTAAACATAATAAATATATTTCTACTTTCAGTAATCTATAATCATTTTCATTAAATTCAAATATGCTTACAGAGTGTGTTAAAAATAAAAAGATATTTCTTATTCAATGGACAGACTGATAGATTGATAGATAGATATCTGGATAGAACTAGTGGTCTTTTGTCTTATATACAGACACCAGCCTCTTCTCATGGTAATGTCCTGTTCTTTAGGTGTTTATTTCTTCCTTAAACGCCTTCTCTCTGTCTCTGTCAGTGCCCCTTACCCCTTTTCTTCTCTTTCTCCTTCTCTAGGCTAAGCTTTAGGTGGGAATGGGGACATTAATGAGTGTGTGGTCAGGCCTGTCCTGGGGGGAGGGGGGCACTTTAGCTAATGAACAGGTTTTTGGAGAGCACTAAGCGTCCCTCCATTTGAGAGATGAGCGGGCTAAGGCTGTCCCACTGAGACTAATGGTCCTGTGAGATAATCACTCCTCTATTCTAATCAGGATTTTTAATGAACATGCCTGCTTCGCTGATCTGGGGAACAAATAGCTTAATTGAGTTAAAGGCACTTAAATGGGTCTTCTCAGAACAAGGACACCCAGTGGGAGCTGACAGAGGAGCAGTCAGGAGGGAGGAGGGGTGACTCCTCTAATCTGTTGGAGCAGTTTCAGAAAATCCCTTTTCAGTAGTGACCATGCTAAATGAGGTGCTACATTTTCACTTAACACGTTTCTGAATGAGACAAAACAGCAGAACTTGGTTAAAGGAAATGATTTCCAATCAGGAAACAAAAGTGGAGTAGATTATGGGTCAGTCTAAAAGTAATTACATTCACGCGGAAAAAATGGTCTTATCTTTCACAGGACCTTTGACCTGCATTAAAACAAGACCATTAACACAGTGAAGGCAATTAATCCAGGGACACAGTGTCACCTTTAGAAATGTGATTCCAGTTCAGTTCAGTATATGTTTCTATTTTTTTTTTCTGAGAACAGTAGTCTTCCAAAACCCATGAGAAGAGTCTGATATACCAGTCAACCTCCTAGAATTCTGCCTATGAACAGAGTGGTGCTTACTGTCACATCACTGTCCGACGTGTAGCAGAGAACACAGATTTTCAGAGAATAGCTGGATGTGCTCAGAGACGACAGGACGCTAACACAGGAGAAACAGGATTAATGTGGCTGCTAATGTAGAGATTGAAGAACTATCTGAGGTCAGTGGCTATTTACGGGATGTTCTGTGTCTCTTTTGTTCAGATGTGTGTTCGTGTGGCAGGGACTGGTGTTCCCTCTAAATCAGACCCAGTCTCTGTCTTTTCACAGTCGCTAACAGACATCGACAGCACCTCTTACAGTGGCTAGATTTTGACCAGAGACCTTAAATCAATCCAAACCCTCATCTCCCTGCTTCTTTGTAACTTCTGCAGTCCTGAGCTGCTCTCTGACTCCCAGGCCGCCTGACTCCTTTATTTCACAGTCCTGAGCTGCTCTCTGACTCCCAGGCCGCCTGACTCCTTTATTTCACAGTCCTGAGCTGCTCTCTGACTCCCAGGCCGCCTGACTCCTTTATTTCACAGTCCTGAGCTGCTCTCTGACTCCCAGGCCGCCTGACTCCTTTATTTCACAGGAGAACAGGTCTCACATCATGCCAATGACCTTTGTGCTGATCTTTACCCAAATATCGCCACGCTTCACCCCTGTGTCTGGACCACTGCAATCCTCTGGGGGTGTGCTTTCTGATTGGCTAATGACCTGCTATGGTGTGTTTTTTGATTGGCTAATGGCCTGCTGTGATTTTCTCTCCTTTACTCCTTTCCATGCTCTCTCCCTCTCTCCACCCAACACCAAAACTCCATCCTTTCCCTCTCTCCACCCAACACCAAACCTCCATCCTTTCCCTCTCTCCACCCAACACCAAACCTCCATCCTCTCCCTCTCTCCACCCAACACCAAACCTCCATCCTCTCCCCCTCTCTCTCTCCACCCAACAGCAAAACTCCATCCTCTCCCCCTCTCCACCCAACACCAAACCCCCATCCTTTCCCCCTCTCTCCACCCAACACCAAACCTCCATCCTCTCCCCCTCTCTCCACCCAACACCAAACCTCCATCCTTTCCCTCTCTCTCCACCCAACACCAAACCTCCATCCTCTCCCTCTCTCCACCCAACACCAAACCTCCATCCTCTCCCCCTCTCTCCACCCAACACCAAACCTCCATCCTCTCCCCCTCTCCACCCAACACCAAAACTCCATCCTCTCCCTCTCTCCACCCAACACCAAACCTTCATCCTTTCCCTCTCTCCACCCAACACCAAACCTCCATCCTTTCCCTCTCTCCACCCAACACCAAACCCCCATCCTCTCCCCCTCTCTCCACCCAACACCAAACCTCCATCCTCTCCCTCTCTCCACCCAACACCAAAACTCCATCCTTTCCCTCTCTCCACCCAACACCAAAACTCCATCCTCTCCCTCTCTCCACCCAACACCAAAACTCCATCCTTTCCCTCTCTCCACCCAACACCAAACCTCCATCCTTTCCCTCTCTCCACCAGACAGCAAACCTCCATCCTCTCCCCCTCTCCTTCTCTCCACCCAACACCAAACCTCCATCCTCTCCCTCTCTCCACCTAACACCAAACTTCCATCCTTTCCCTCTCTCCACCCAACAGCAAACCTCCATCCTCTCTCCCTCTCCCTCTCTCCACCCAACACCAAACCTCCATCCTCTGTCCCTCTCTCCACCCAACAGCAAACCTCCATCCTCTCCCTCTCTCCACCCAACACCAAACCTCCATCCTGTCCCCCTCTCCCTCTATCCACCCAACAGAAAACCTCCAAGTCCTAGTCAAGCCGGTGAGCTAGTCACCAGGCAGTTTCCTCGTCACACTGACCCACTGCCATGCCTGAGAATAAACAGAAGGCCTGTGTAATTGCTGTGTAATATCTCACAGTCATGTCAATTCACACAATCACTGTTTTAAAGGAAACCCTGTCAGAGCCATCTCAGCTTAGAGAAAATGTCTCCATGGTCTTCCATCTGTCACTGCCAGAAAGCAGCCGTTAGCATACTGAACCAATTGGTCTGGCCTGATCCTCCTTAATCCAACGACAGACGCAAGAACCTGCTCAAACACAAACACACGCTCACACACACACACACACACACACACACACACGCACACACACACACACACACACACACACACACACACACACACACACACTCCTTCAAGGAGACACACTTGCAATCTAGTGCTAAAATTATCAGCATCTAACAGTGAAGAGTTTACATGTATTCAACTCATAGTCCCCAGGGCCTTTGCATCCATTTACATTATAACAGACCATTTACCCCCTCACTGGGTTTGAACTCGCAACCTTGGGTATGGGAGTTGGGTGTGTTATCAAGAAGGCTAAAACCCATGGGTGCTAGCCTCAGTCGCTAACATACCTTTTAAGGTGTTGGGGAGTAATGTTTACTTACTGCACAGCACTGTACCCCCTGGCTACCGTTACATTTACATCCTATTCCATTATAACAGACCGTTTCCATAATAACAGACAACGGCAGTATGTCCCTCTCTCAGTCCCTCTCTCAGCTCTTCTCCACAATGCACAGAACTGCCAAGCTTCACAGAAACAAGGCTTAAAGTCTGCGCTGACTTCATCCTTCAGGAGTGTGACACACGCAGTCTCAGAGGGCGCGGGGGAGAGCAGACCAGACGGGGAGACTGGTGCAGTCACACTGTGGGATAAGATAAGATCAAATCGAACTTTATTCATCCCGAAGGAAATTCTTGTGCCAGAGGTTGCTCAAAAAATACACATGATCTTGAAAGTTATATTGGGAACGCTGTTGAAAAGTAATTTAAAAAAAAAGTCATTATTGCACATGATACTGAGAGGTAATGTCTTCAGAAAGAGCGCTAAGACCTGAAAGAAAATTTCAGAATGAGTGTGAGCAGATGCTGAGGCCAGTGGTGACATGCTGCTTCATTACTTATCTCAGGAAAAAAAGGGTTGGATCTTTGGCTGCTTTCATTTGCCTTGATCAAAATAAACCGTATTGTGATGTCATTCAATTCTGATTCTGTTTCTGCTTTTTTCTTCACATGTATCCTCTCAGTAGACGATGGTGCCACTGCTGGGCGCGGTCACAGGGAGGAGCAGGTGGGCGTGGCCAGAACAGGTGAGGGCGTGGCAGAAAGGCTGGAGGTGCAGGTGGGAACAGGATTAATAAGTCTGTGTGGACAGCCGTAGTTTTGAGTTTAATTTTCATCTGGTGAATGACGCAACTGGAGATTAATCTTTATTTTAGATTTGGTTTTTTTTGTTAGTTTGGATATTTTAAGATATTTTTGATTAGTTTGGTTTTGTTTGTCTTGTGTGGGACTGTTGGTGTGTGGGATTAACAGCCTAAACTGTGGTTTGGTTTTGTTCGCTGTGTATTGGATTGAGAGATTGATGAGTGTAATTAGAGTTGGCAGTAAAGATTTGACCCCGCTGACCTCTTGCTGTGACACAATGTCTCTGGAGAGCTGGGCTCATTAAATCCTCTGTGTTTAAGGTTTAAAGGTCACATGATGACATCATATCCTGTCCTGCCAAACCCACCGGGAGGAGGGGTTTCCTACGCTACTGACCAGAGAGTGTGTTAATGCAAAGAAAACCACACACCATGACTAAACAGTGTTAACGGACGGTAAAACACACACACCATGACTAAACAGTGTTAACGGACGGTAAAACACACACACCATGACTAAACAGTGTTAACGGACGGTAAAACACACACACCATGACTAAACAGTGTTAACGGACGGTAAAGTTTTGTGTTGGAATTCTTCATGTTCTACAAACTCCAGCATGAGTGAGGTTTTACATGACGTTTTAAATGACGTTATAAATGACGTTTTAAATGACGTTATGACGTTTTAAATGACGTTATGACGTTATGACGTTTTAAATGACGTTATGACGTTATGACGTTTTAAATGACGTTATGACGTTTTAAATGACGTTATGAGTGGATAATAATTCCAGCCCCCACACACACAATCACTCACAATGCCTGATATGAGACCATGCGATTCTGACAGAAAAACCCAAACTCTGATCAGTGTCCAATGGTTTCCCTTACTCCACCCCCCACCCCCTTCTGTTCTGCACCAGGGAATCGGTTTGTTCAGATTAGTGACTAAACCTCTCCTTTGACTCCTTCTATTCCCCTGCCTCCTCTGTATCTGAGAAGCCCTCCCCCATCTCAGACCCACCTCCCTCTGTTCACTCCTCTAAATCAGATTACTGCTCTGGCATGCAGCTCCTTTCTGTCCGAGAAGAAACACACTCACACACTGCTCCAAAGCCTGCATACTGTACATACAGCCATTAAATGACGTCTGGGTGTATTTATGTGTGGGTGTGGGTGTGGGTGCGTGTGCGTGTGTTTGTGTGTGTGCATTTATCATGTACAGACACACAGGCACACACACACACATACACACACACACACAGACACACAGACAAACACACACATGTGTGCACACACATGCACACACACACACGCACACACACACACCCACACACACACACCAATGTCCAGGCTAAATGAAGAAGTGGCGGAACAAAATGAAGAAGTGTCTCTGTAAAACAGCTCACAGTGTCTCTGTAAAACAGCTCACAGTGTCTCTGTAAAACAGCTCACAGTGTCTCTGTAAAACAACTCACAGTGTCTCTGTAAAACAGCTCACAGTGTCTCTGTAAAACAGCTCACAGTGTCTCTGTAAAACAGCTCACAGTGTATCTGTATAATAACTCAGTGTCTCTGTAAAACAGCTCACAGTGTCTCTGTAAAACAGCTCACAGTGTCTCTGTATAACAACTCACAGTGTCTCTGTAAAACAACTCACAGTGTCTCTGTAAAACAACTCACAGTGTCTCTGTATAACAGCTCACAGTGTCTCTGTATAACAACTCACAGTGTCTCTGTAAAACAGCTCACAGTGTCTCTGTAAAACAGCTCACAGTGTATCTGTATAATAACTCAGTGTCTCTGTAAAACAGCTCACAGTGTCTCTGTAAAACAGCTCACAGTGTCTCTGTAAAACAACTCACAGTGTCTCTGTAAAACAACTCACAGTGTCTCTGTATAACAGCTCACAGTGTCTCTGTAAAACAGCTCACAGTGTCTCTGTAAAACAGCTCACAGTGTATCTGTATAACAACTCACAGTGTCTCTGTATCTCTATATCTGTGTATCACTATGTCTCAGGGGCAAGGTGTCAGTTTTCATGTCCAGTGTTTGGACCTCTGGTTATTAAGAGTATTAATAT
This sequence comes from Chanos chanos, assembly GCF_902362185.1. NCBI lineage: Eukaryota > Metazoa > Chordata > Actinopteri > Gonorynchiformes > Chanidae > Chanos > Chanos chanos. The sequence continues at coordinate 538,122 of NC_044506.1, read as the reverse complement.
GATAATAAACTCATTCTTACCTAGGCTGACAGCAGACACTGAGAGCTGAGGATGTTAGTGCTGGTCCAGATGCCTAACAGAGACTGTTGTCAGAGGCTTTGCTTATTCAGCACTGCTCACCTGGGGGAGAGAGAGAGAGAGAGAGAGAGAGAGAGAGAGAATTAGTGTTTAAAAATTACATTTGTCACTAAGTTCCCGATCCGTCCCGGCTGCCCGATCCGTTCTGTACATGCGCACGCTTGCGAAAAGTCAACTAACCTTAAACCCAATCCTAACCATAAGCGCCCACATGTGCTGAACAGATCGGGCAGCCTGGACAGATCGGGAACTTAGTGACAAATTGTAATTTTTATTTCCAAACTCTTATCACAATGAGAGATCTTACAACAATGTAAATCAATATAAATCAATGTGAAATTCATTCTGACCGGGCGAAATTGGAACAATTCGGCAAAGCAAGCAAAATTGAGATGGCGAGTCCCCAACTATATGCTAATGAGGACCACGTGAGAACCAATCAATTCAACGTGTGATGTGTTTGGTACATGACATTCTCTAGAAAGGCGGGAGTAACAAAAAAAACATTTGTGTCTACATCAACATGGGTTGTTCTCTACATGTT
>NC_044506.1:510000-527500 GCF_902362185.1 Chanos chanos | reverse complement strand
TTCTATGCGTTTTTGGGTGGTCGGTCTCCACAAAAGGACATCCACAAAAACAGAGCATAATCCAGTTTCTTTTGCTTCGGTTTAAAAGAAATATCATAGGGAGGTTTTAAATCCAGTTAACATAAAACAACCACGATCTCTCGAGCGGCTGACAGGAGTGCGACTGAACCCGAGGACAGTGGTGTCTGGCGCTGGACACACCCTCTTAATTTACATGTGTAAGCCGTTCGGCCAATTACAGAGCCGCAGGACAGTCGACTAAGTAACCTAGTGCTGAAACCGTTCCCTCTCTGTCGTGAAGCATTTTAACTGTCACGCAACAATTAGTAAAAGGTTTTAGTAATGGCACAATGTAATCGTGATTTGTCAGATGTCTAACTACTACCTTTAACCGAGGTACTAACCCTTGAGTTTCCATACTTCAGTTCTGATTAAGAAACGCAGAGTGCATGGTTTCAGGCACTTAGTCTTCAATATTGATAAAATACATGTTCTAAAGTATTCTTACCACGAGTCTAAGAATTTGGTTACAAAAATTAAACACAGAGGTAACGCGGTCCGTTTACACTGCTTTCGTTTAATTAAGGTTCTGCTGGTGGAAATTGTGTGCTCCTATAAAATGGGCGGGAAATACGACTGGTTACAGTGGACTCGGCAAGTCTGTGGTGACTAGAGGCTTTGTGAGCCCCGCTTGAAAACAACATCAACAACAAAAAACGAGGTCATAGACTGGAAGTCTCACCCTTAGACAGCACCCCAGTGGGGTGTTCCAGAAAGTAGGTTTAGTGAAATCTCTGAGTTAGTTAACTCAGAGTAAGTAGTAAACCTCCTAATAGAAGAGTCCTATGGCTTCATTAGGTAGTATGACAGACTTAGACGCATAGAGCGAAGGTGACTTTTACATATGTACTGTAATTATCCTTACATAGTTACTGCTTGTATACTGCCATCATATTATATTATATTATATTATATTATATTATATTATATTATATTATATTATTGTCTGTGTGTCCATTAGGCAGGAAACAGCAGGTGAGGCTGGGGGATGTGTCCTCTGGTATACAGACAGTCATCACTGGTTTTACCCAGGGATGTGTCCTCTGGTATACAGACAGTCATCACTGGTGCTGCCCAGGGATGTGTCCTCTGGTATACAGACAGTCTTCACTGGTTTTGCCCAGGGATGTGTCCTCTGGTATACAGACAGTCTTCACTGGTGCTGCCCAGGGATGTGTCCTCTGGTATACAGACAGTCTTCACTGGTGCTGCCCAGGGATGTGTCCTCTGGTATACAGACAGTCATCACTGGTTTTGCCCAGGGATGTGTCCTCTGGTATACAGACAGTCATCACTGGTTTTGCCCAGGGATGTGTCCTCTGGTATACAGACAGTCTTCACTGGTGCTGCCCAGGGATGTGTCCTCTGGTATACAGACAGTCATCACTCGTGCTGCCCAGGGATGTGTCCTCTGGTATACAGACAGTCATCACTGGTGCTGCCCAGGGATGTGTCCTCTCCCCACTGCTCTTCTCCCTCTACACCAACGCCTGCACTTCCAGTGTCCCAGCCGTCAAACTCCTGCAGTTTGCAGCCAACACTGCGGTCATTGGACTCATCCAAGATGGCGAGGAGTCTGCATATCGCCGGGAGGTTGAACGGCCGGCACTCTGGTGCAGTCAGAACGACATGGAGCTGAACACGCCCAAGACCATGGACGCACAGTTCCACACCTCAGTCATCGAATCTGTCCATCATGGTCTGGTTCGGAGCAGCAACAAAACAGGATAGGCACAGACTGCAGCAAATGGGAAAGGCAGCCGAAGAAAATCATCGGTGCGCCCCCGCCCACCCTCAGGACCTGTACCCTTAAATCATTACAGATTCCTCGTACCCTGGACACAATCCTTTTTCAACTCCTTCCTTCCGGCAGGCACTACAGAACCCTGTGTACCCAAACCACCAGACACAAGAGCAGTTTCTTTCCTCATGCCATCACCCTCACAAATAACTGACCAGTATCATCTGCTATGCCATAGCTCCTCCTGTTTCTCCAGATAGTTATTATACCCTGCTTCACATCTACAAATACCATAATGTACAAATCCTCGTACATCACAGTTTCATCCTCATACATCACAGCTTCATCTTCATACATCACAGTTTCATTCCCATACATCACAGCTTCATCCTCATACATCCCAGCTTCATCCTCATACATCATAGCTTCATCCTCATACATCACAGTTTCATCCTCATACATCACAGTTTCATCCTCATACATCACAGTTTCATCCTCATACGTGATGCACATTACTCTCGTTTTGTCACAGCCTGCACCTTGGTTTGGACTTTTGTTTTGAAATGTCTTGTGCTCCTGTTCTGTGTCTGTCTCTGCCCCTCACCTGATCCTGTTTGTTCTATTTATTAACCTCGTTTCACCCTTGTTAATTTGCACCAATCATGTCTCCCCTGTTTAGTTCTCCTCTTGTATTTAAGCCCTTGTGTTTGACCTGTCCCTTGTCTATTGTTGTTTGTGTTTGGTTACACACTGTTTGGCTGCACCGTTTATATTAAGTTTTGGTTCCTGTTTATCAACTTTTGTAAGTAAAGTCCTCCTTTTTTTGTTACCACCATCATTGTGTCTTGCGCTTGGGTCCAGCTCCACTGCACGCCTCACGTGTTTGCACTACCACACACACACACGTGATTCACATTGCTGTCGTTTGCACTACCACACACACACACACACACACACACGTGATTCACATTACTGTCGTTTGCACTACCCCACACACACACACACACGTGATTCACATTACTGTCGTTTGCACTACCCCACACACACACACGATTCACATTACAGTCGTTTGCACTACCCCACACACACACACACACGTGATTCACATTACTGTCGTTTGCACTACCCCACACACACACACGATTCACATTACAGTCGTTTGCACTACCACACACACTTTATGTATATTGCTTGTCTTTTTGTACGTTCTGTATGCTGCATGTATATTGTGTATTGTCTGTAAATAATACGTACATTGTCTGAACTAAATTCTATGTGTGTTAACATACTTGGCCAATAAATCTGATTGTGATCCTGCGTCTTCCATACACAGACAGGACTTGGTGGCTTACTGCAGCCAGCGTGTAACCCTAACCCTAAAACCTACCTTTATTCTCTTGTTACTTACAGGATAATCAAATCATAACCCAACGAAATTATAACCAAAAATCTTATTCAGATCCAGCGGATGCCTCCTGCACGCGCACACACACACATTATTTTTTATATATACACACACAGCTGTATATATGTAAGCAACTGAAAAGTGCCTGTCAGTTGGTCCGCAATTAATTTGTGTGAATGCATTAAGTCAGTACAGGATTTAGATCCAATGCAGGTAATCTATGTGAATGCATTAAGTCAGTTTAGGGCATAACATAGTTAATCTGTATGAATGTATTAAGTCATCTGATCTGTCTGGACCATGAGGTTCTCTCCAATCAGCATCATTGTTTTGCCAGATTATGTGCACAATTATTACAAGTAATTGCCCAGCCTTGAAGGAATATGTGCAAAAAATTAATTATTCATTTCTATCAACACCTTTAGTCTCTCAGCAATTCATACTCACCACTGCACGTGGACTTAAAAGAGGGACTCAACAAAGGCACCCTCTGTTGTATAATTACAACACTAAATTTAAATTTAAGATCACTCTGAAATCTGCAACCAGAAGGAAAAATGAGTTCTCACGTATTGTGAGAGAACTGACTGATATGAATGCAGATGTTGTATTAACCATACAGGAATCTAACAGTAGCAAACTGCAGGGTTTGACTTTGGAAGAATGGCATGGGATTTGTGGGATCCTGGGTGAGGGGCCAGATGGTTATATGGACACAGGGCTATTGCCAGAACAGAGAAAGTATTCGATGTCATTGACTCTTAACTTGTTAATAACTGTATGTAATATCCCTGTCTCCTCCCCCCCTCTGGTTCCACCATTTAGCTTTCAGTGTCGCCAGCCCACTGATGACCGGGCTTATCTCCCTGCCATTTAATTATTGTTTGCACCTGTTTGTTCTGTTTATTTAGTGAGAGGAGGGGCAGACTAATTTTCTCTGGTCCTTTTGTTTTGTATAAAAACCAATCGAACAGATAACCTGGGGTGCATCCAAATAGTCTTTTTTGCTTAGGAAGGTTCCTGAGTTAAATGACCCAGGTTAGTATCTCTGCCGCAGCCATGATAAGAGCTGGTCGAATTCTCTAAATGCTAAGGAAATGTGCTTCAGTGCTTCCTTTCCTATCTCATTTAGCATAGGGTACACTGGACCATCCTTTACCAAAGGAAAGGAGAGAATTTCATCCCACAGTTCTTTGTGGTAGCAGCATTTAAAGTGACGAACCATTCGGCCATTCATGAAAACAACAGATAATGTGAATGTAACACTAACTGTTAGACAGTTTCAAGCGTATCCTTGACATGACACAAAGATTCTCTGGGTGAAGTTCTCATTTAATGATCTGCTGATTCAAGATTCAAGAACTTTATTGTCATTGTGCAAGCACAACGAAATTGCAACTTGATCCTATTTACAAGTAAAATAAAAGTAACATGGTAAAGTGATGGTGTCAGTCCAAAGACGTATATGCTGTCCATTACATAACAGTTTCTAAACCGTCTAATGAGTTCTGACTATAAAAGGGTAGCTCACACCAACTGCCTCATGCTCATGCATTCTTACTGAAATTCTTAACAGAAAACAGTTACAGTTCACAATGTGAATTTAAATAATTTACTAACAATTCTTCAACTATTTCTGATTAAGTACAATTCTGTACTTAAGTACAAGCATTAGTAATTACAAAACAAATTAAATTCAATTTTCTTAAAAAGGCTCAGATCAACATCACCGACAAGAGACGTGTTTAGCCAGGCGATGTTTTTAATTCAACATGTTTGAAACTTAAGAATGATGATATGTACAGTAGTAGATTTGAAGTCCTATGTTATGCCTATCTTGCATAAATTTAAAAATGATTTCCATTCAGTCATGCTAATTGGGATTCATGTCGATAAATATGAGTGGACAGGAGGGTGAGCGTGAGCAACCATTCTCAATGTGACAACCATTTCATTTCACTTTAGAGACTGGTAGCCTGTATTCCTTTTTTATTTCAATTCCAACCTTGGTAATGAAGTAACATTTTTCACGTCCACGTTTATATAGCATTAAAACGACACGGTAAGAACGCACGGGCCGAAGTGTCTAAGATGCTCTTTTAGTCGTCCACGGCAGACCCACGTCAATAACATCCGTCGTCACATAGTTACGTCGCCTAGTGTACGTGCGGTCAGATTCTCTCAGCACCGCGTTGTCTTTTCATAAGTCCTTATGAAATCTCCTTCACATCCTTCCTTGATCTCATCACGTTTTCCATCAAGGTCAAGGAAAAGTGGTTGGGGAAGGACATAGGACATCATTTGTTTGACTATTCAGATGCACCCCTGGTCTCTTTAAGTGGCCAAAAGATGAAAATAAGTTCCCCTATTTCTCTCAGCAAAGTAAATACTAAAATGTTTTCTGGTGTTCTCCCCACTGGAGGATGAATAACAAGGGTCCTGTTTCATTACACAAGGAGTCAAACCATCGACACGTGACCTTTAGATGGATTAAAGTCAAATCAGAGTAGACTACATCACCACAGTGCTGCAGAAAAAAACGATGACAATTCAGTATCTATGGCATGACATCTCAAACACACACGCACACAGACACACACCGCCGCAGAGTGAGCTATTTGTGTTCTATGCACTGATTTAGTTACATGATTATTGGGAAGGTGAAAGTGTGCGTCCAACAATAAGTGAGTTTCTGATGTTTACATTCTAAATTCGATGTTATTGTTACCATTTATTGCCCTGCCAGTGCGTATATCAGTAAGTTAAGCGTTCGGTGGGTTTTCAGTTTCTTACGGAAGATGGTGAGGGATTCCACAGTCCTAACTGTATGAGGGAGGTCGTTCCACCACCTCGGGGCAATGGTGGAGAAGAGGTGTGGTTGGGAGGAGCGGCTGCTGGGTTCCCGAAGTGAGGGGACCGTCAGCTGACCAGAGGTCATAGAGCGGAGGGTTCTAGTAGTGGTATACGGAGTTATTAGGGACTGAAGGTATGATGGGGCGGAGCCTCTTGTTGCCTGGTAGGCCAGCACCAGTGTCTTGAATTGGATGCGGGCAGCTACCGGAAGCCAGTGGAGCGCAGTAAGCAGTGGAGTGACATGAGAGTGCTTAGGGAGGTTGAAGACCAGGCGTGCAGCGGCGTTCTGCACGAGCTGGAGTGGCCTGATGGCGCAGGTCGGTAAGCCAGCTGGTAGAACGTTGCAGTAGTCCAGGCGGGAGATGACAAGTGCTTGGACCAGGAGCTGGGTCGCCTTTTGTGTGAGGAATGGGCGGATTCTCCTGATATTGTATAGGGAGAATCTGCAGGATCGAGTGACTGCCGCGATGTGACCGGAGTAGGTTAGCTGGTTGTCGAGGGTTACACCAGCATTTTTATGGCATCCTTCCTTTTCTGAATGAGTTGTATGAGCAAGTTCTTGAACTTGTGGTAAGTCTCTCAAGAAGGTTGGTCCATTGATCCAGGTTTCGTTTTTGTTAAACTTTCTTTTTAGTGACACTGTTCTTTGCTTAGCCATCTGGTGTTTGGCATCTCAGGATCACTCTTCTTGAATGGCAATGGCAACTGGTAGTGTCCATCCTTCAACTCAGCAGAGCTGTCCATTATCTGCATGAACCTGAGATCTTCCTGAGACATCTCAGTCTTTTCATAGGTGTTTTCAGGGAGATCATGATTGAATTGACGGACCAGAGGCTCATTCACGATTGCAATAGAAATCCGGTGCACATATACATATGGCTTACCTTGCTTATTAAAACAAGTGCGCTCACCATGGAGGAGACCATTCACTACCCATCCAAGCAGTGTCCTGACAGCGAAAGGCCCATTGCCCTTGCTATTTATTATCCTCCAGGGTTCCATCAGCTTGGGAACATTTATTCCAATTAGCAGGTCAATGTCAGCATCAATGTTCGGTAAGCATACTTCTTTCAAGAATGACCATTTCTCCACATCTTTTTGTTCTGGGATATGATTTTTGCTGGCTGGGATTTCTTCCTGGGTGTAAACATCTGGCAGCGTAAAGAACTCGTTCCCTTCCAGACTGCTCACATCCAAACCTCTGATGACCAGGCTGTTGACAGGTTTGTCCTGGCCCATAGTGCGCAGTAGGATCCTGTGATGTCTCCCCTTCGCATTCAACCGTCTTCTGAAGCCGTTCCGTGCAAAATGTGGCAGAACTACCTGGATCAAGAAACGCATAAGTTTGGACAATGTGGTTCGAGTCACTTAACTTCACTTGAACTGGTATAATTGCCAGTGTGCAACGATCATCACTGGATCCAAGGCCTTTCTTTTCCAGTGAAACAGAAAATACATTTGAACTCAAATCTGGCTCCTACACACATATTACAGAAACTCTAACCATGTACTACACAAACTCCAACCATATATTACACAAACTCTAACCATAAATTACTCTAAAAATTTTTAAAAAAGTCAGGTGAGATCACCATCCTGGAAGTATTACTCTGACCTACATGCACTGTCAGGTCTCTGTTCTAGAGAGAAACCTAAATCAGTTCCATTCTGCTAAAATAACACATAATTACCCATTCTGCTAAAATATTGTTCCCCTATTATGAGTCCAGTGCTAATGCTAATTACAGTTAGTATGTGCATTTGTGCAGCACATTAATGAGATTAATGTCCAAACATGAGGAGAGAGAAAAATAGAGAGACAGGCCCCAGAGAGAGAATGAGGAGGGAGAGAGAGAGAGAGAGAGAGAGACAGGTCCCAGGAAGAGATAGAGGAGAGAGAGAGACCGAGAGACAGGCCCCAGAAAGAGACAGAGGAGAGAGAGACAGAAGAGAGAGAGAGACAGGCCCCAGAGAGAGAGAGAGAGAATGAGGAGAGACAGGTCCCAGGAAAAGACAGAGGGAGGGAGGGACAGAGGAGAGAGAAAGACAGGTCCCAGGAAGAGACAGAGGAGAGAGACAGAGAGACTTCACATTAAAACACAGGGACAGCAGAATTCAGCTTCCCTCTCTATTCTAAACCCAACGTGTGAGTAGATGTTAAGAAACGGCAGTGTTTGGGGTGTGTGTGGAAAGCAGAGAAGAGGACTGGAGTCAGCTGTAAAGAGGAGGGGGAGGGAGACAGTCCTGGTTCTTCATGAGGCTCTAATGAGATGAGATGTGGCTGCAGTGTGATGACTGGTGAGGCTGTGCAAATGTTCCTGCACACAGGGAGAGCGAGAGACAAAGAGAGTCCACAGAGAAAGAGAGAGAATGATAGATAGATAGATAGATAGATAGATAGATAGATAGATAGATAGATAGATAGACAGACAGACAGACAGATAGATAGATAGACAGATAGATAGATAGATAGATAGATAGATTGATAGATAGATAGATAGTGAGAGAGAGGGGGGGGGCAAAAGAACAGACAGGGAGAAGAGACAGAGACAACAGAGAGAGAGAGGGAGCCGTTAAATGCATGAAAAATGTTCATGTACACATCTGTACACACCTGTCTCACCTGTCCAGGGCTGGATGTGAACTCACAGTGCGACAGTGATCTGACAGTGATCAGTGCTGTGGATTAGTCTGACGGGGTCGGGGGGGGGGGTGGTTAATGGTTTGTTATATAATTTAGCGATAAGCACTCCGGAGAGTTCTGTATGAGTAGCATCGGCTAACAAAGCTGCATTAGTAATATCTCTGTTACACATGTTGTAGGGGAATCTGCTCCTATTAAAACTCCACCATTCTAACCATGCTAACCAAACAGGGCAGCAGAGTGCTGGGTGGGAATGTGCTAAACATGTATGAGGTAGCACGCCACTGGAACGTTCCAGTGTGTCACACCACACACACACACACACACACACACACACACACACACATACCAGGCACACGTAAAGCAGTGTGTCACACCACACACACACACACACCAGGCACACGTAAAGAAGTGTGTCACACCACACACACACACACACCAGGCACATGTAAAGCAGTGTGTCACACCACACACACACACACACACCAGGCACACGTAAAGCAGTGTGTCACACCACACACACACACACACACCAGGCACACGTAAAGCAGTGTGTCACACCACACACACACACACACACCAGGCACACGTAAAGCGGTGTGTCACACCACACACACACACACACACACCAGGCACACGTAAAGCAGTGTGTCACATCACACACACACACACACACACACCAGGCACACGTAAAGCAGTGTGTCACACCACACACACACACACACACCAGGCACACATAAAGCAGTGTGTCACACCACACACACACACACACCAGGCACACATAAAGCAGTGTGTCACACCACACACACACACACACCAGGCACACGTAAAGCAGTGTGTCACACCACACACACACACACACCAGGCACACGTAAAGCAGTGTGTCACACCACACACACACACACACCAGGCACACGTAAAGCAGTGTGTCACACCACACACACACACACACCAGGCACACGTAAAGCAGTGTGTCACACCACACACACACACACACACCAGGCACACGTAAAGCAGTGTGTCACACCACACACACACACACACACCAGGCACACGTAAAGCAGTGTGTCACACCACACACACACACATAAAGCAGTGTGTCACACCACACACACACACACACACACACACACACACCAGGCACACGTAAAGCAGTGTGTCACACCACACACATGCGGCACACGTAAAGCAGTGTGTCACACCACACACACACCAGGCACTCGTAAAGCAGTGTGTCACACCACACACACACACACACACCAGGCACTCGTAAAGCAGTGTGTCACACCACACACACACACACACACACACACACACACACACACACACCAGGCACTTGTAAAGCAGTGTGTCACACCACACACACACCAGGCACACGTAAAGCAGTGTGTCACACCACACACACACACACACACCAGGCACACGTAAAGCAGTGTGTCACACCACACACACACACACCAGGCACACGTAAAGACATGTTTTATGCATGTCACAGCAGGCAGAATCTGGGTTATGAGAGGAGAGAAAGAAATGACAGAATAAATAAGAAGAATGAAAGGAGCAGGCAGACAAAGAGATGAAGACACTTCGACTGGAGCTCGTTTCTGTCTGACTGCATGCTGTGAGACACTTTACAACACTGTGTAAACTCAGGGCTGGGACTCTTAGTAACTGAACCTGTGACATTTGTGCAAACTCGGAGTGTAATGAAAAACACTGACTGCATTCAGTCAAAGCAAGATGTTCAGATACAGTCAGTGTAAATGTCTTAGCTGAGTCAGAGTACTGAGTTTTACAGTGGAGACTGTATGTGTGAGGAGAAACAATGCAATTTCTGATCACTTTGATCAAACCAATCAAAAACAAAACAGACAATCTCAAAATTTTGTTCTGACCAGCCACTTCACTGAAATGCTCACTGAGTTTGTTTGTTTACGGAAAATTGGCGTTTTCCCAGCTTTCCACGACACAATGGCTTCAACGTCATTCTTTGAGTTGGGAGTGTAGATATCTCTCTGCTTAACATGGAGCATCGTGTGTGTGTGTTTATATATGTGTGTGTCTCATTTATTACCAAACTTTCTCTCTCTTCATTTTCTCCATCACTATCTTTCCATCACTGTTAGCTCTTCTCTGTCATTTTCTCAATACACTCTCTCTCTCTCTCTCTCTCTCTCTCTCTCTCTCTCTTTCTGTCAGTCCTTCCCTCCTACATCCAATATTCATTAGGCTCTCATGTTTTTAATATTATCCATCTCTGTCTGTCTGTCTCTCTCTCTGTCCCCCCGTCTCCCTCTCTCTAAGCCCCTGTCTGTGTGTGCTGTCTGAGCCTAATGAAGGGAAACTTCACTGGATGTTAGAGAGTTCAAACAGAAGCGCGCGCACACACAGCGCTCACACACACACACACACACACACACACACACACACACACACAGCGCACACACACACACACACACACACACACACACACAGCGCACACACACACACACACACACACACAGCGCACACACACACACACACACACACACACAGCGCACACACACACACACAGCGCACACACACACACACACACACACACACACAGCGCACACACAGCACACACACACACACACACTCTGTAGCACCAGCCTACCAACAGAGGCCTTTATTCACATTTCTCCCTCTCAGCTCTTTGCCTTTATAAAATATGTAAGGCATATGAAAGTATTCATGAAGAGAGTTCTAATGGAGTCAAAGAGAGAGGACTTAGCCTGGGGGGGGGGGGGAGGTGCACACTGATCTCTGACAGGTTTTTGATCATTTGGCCAAAGTCAGGTCAAAGGTTTGTTTCATTTTACTAAAGCTGAGAGAGTGAGGTAGAAGAAGGATTCTGTGAAACTTACCTAAACCCAGAGACGCCCTCACAACCAAACCAATCAGGTGCATCAGGGCAATAATCTCATTTAATCGACAGTGTCGATAATTTGATTTGTTCAGCTTTCCCTGGTGACCAGACCAAGACTGAGAGTGTGTGTGTGTACCATGTATTGGTATCTTTCTGGGGACTGCAGTACGATAGCATAATCTGACACAAGTGCCTGGTGGGGACCAAAATGCTGGTCCCCACTAGGAGAGAAACGTTTTTCTAAAACTATATGAATATAAATGTGTTACATTACACTGAAGTCTAACATCACTCACAGAAACTACCAGACCAAGAGATTAAGCATGTCTCTCACAGCATCTCACAAAGAGAGAACATGATTTAAAAACTTGAATCAAACTCCTGCAGTGTGTTTGAAGTGATGATACTTTGAAAAAGCAACACACACATTGAAAATTAGATTACAAATTAAGGGAGAAAATACCCTAACCAAAAACGTAATTTTCATCTTGCTTACTTTCTTTTGATTAAGGATTAAAAATGAAACGTAATCCTCTTTGATGTGTTTTTCCTGTCCTTACCCAGGGGCATGTTTAGTCCATGACTGGTCCATAAGATTCATCATCACAACAGTCTGACTTCAGCCCTGCCTCTCAGACAGCAGTTACAGCTCAACTCACTGATTTTGACAGTAGTAAAGTATAATCATATACTGATTGTTACAGCACTTTATTGGATCACACAAGATGAATTTGTTTTATTTCAGTTCATTTAATATATCTTCCAGCTCAGTTAATGTCTGCTTAACATTTTACAGTCATTTGTACATAAAGGCAATAATATTAATCATAACATCCAGTAGGCAGTTTGTACAGGGATGAGGGGGGATGCCTTCCCCCTTGTTAACAAAATGACCAAAATTCATCCCCCTTGTTAACCTGCTGTCCGTCTATATACTCTATAGAGTTGTGTCAGTGACCACTGGGCCATCCCCCCTGTTAAAAAATAAGAAATCACCTACTTATAACAGCTCCCAATCAAATAACACTAGTGCTGAGCTATCAATCAAAGGACATCAGCGCTGAGCCGTCCTCTACGTGTATTTACACCCCAGTCTTTAATGAGCAACTGAAACATTGTGACGCCTTGACTGAATCCAGTTAGTGTGACCAACACAACTCATGTAACTAATGAAACTCATGTTACTAACACACCCCTGGTTACTAATGTAACTAATATTTATAATTTAACTCATGTTACTACTGTAACTTGTGTTACTAATGTAATTCATATTATTAATATAATTCATTTTACCACTGTAACTCATGTTCCTAATATAACTCATGTTACTACTGTAAAGCATTTTACTAATATAATTTTTAGTAACACCCCCTCCCTTGTACTACTTTCTTCTGACACACATTAACACGTGTTAGCACACAATAACACACATTAACACAGTCCCTGACAGTGAACTGGGATTGGCCTCTCAGTTCTGTTAGACAGGTGACATTGTGTCTCTCTGACTCACCTCCACCTGGCTGCTGCCTGTATCTGTCTCTGAGCTCTGCAGACAGTGCAGACCAAAAACAGTTCTCTGAGCTCTGCAGACAGTGCAGACCAAAAACACTTCTCTGAGCTCAGTGCCAAGTAGCCAGCAGCAAAAAAGACTTATATATATATATATATATATATACACCCACACACACCACACCACACATACATACATACATACATACATACATACATACATATATATATATATATATATATATATATATATATATATATACACCCACGTATATATATATATATATATATATATATATGTGTGTGTGTGTATATATATATATATATATATATATATATATATATATATATATATATATATATATATATATATGTGGTGTGTGTGCGTCTGTGTGTGTGTGTGTGTGTGTGTGTGTGTGTATATATATATATATATATATATATATGTATGTGTGGTGTGTGTGTGTGTGTAATTCTAAATTCAGAGACACTGAGGCGTGTGCTTTACCATGACTGTCTCCCTCATTTCTTTGGTGACACTGGGAAAAATCGACCCATGTCACCCAATACTGCTGAACATCCCTCGGTGTGACTCTTCACAGTCAAACCTATCAGCAAGTCTACCAGCATGTAAAGTTTACTGTTAAAAGGGTTTACCAGCATGTAAAGTTTACTGTTAAAAGGGTTACCAGTGTGTAAAGTTTACTGTTAAAAAGTTATATCTACATGCAAAGTTTACTGTTAAAAAGGTTTACCTGCATGTAAAGTTTACTGTTAAAAGGGTTTACCAGCATGTAAAGTTTACTGTTAAAGGGGGTTACCAGCATGTAAAGTTTACTGTTAAAAAGGTTTACCTGCATGGAAAGTTTACTGTTAAAAGGGTTTACCAGTGTATAAAGTTTACTGTTAGAGAATTCTTAATTAGTGCTCTTTTAGCACAGAGTACAAGTTATTTCACGTCATTATTGATTTAATGTAATGATTCTATTACTGTAAATACGGTTATTTCACGTCATTATTGATTTAATGTAATGATATTCTATTACTGTAAATACGGTTATTTCACGTCATTATTGATTTAATGTAACGATATTGTATTACTGTAAATACAGTTATTTCATGTCATTATTGATTTAATGTAATGATATTCTATTACTGTAAATACGCTTATTTCAGGTCATTACGGCGCTCCAGGAAACAGGCACAACAGCTAAAGTGACAACATAGGATTAGAGGAAACTGAGCAGACAGACAGACAGAGTTTATGGTGTAGACAATGATGATAGTTAAAGGCCAGAATCAGAGATCTGGAATATAATTATATTTGGTATTACTCTGATGTAAAAGCACACACACACACACATGAACACACTCTATTGTTATGGGGTTGAAAAACAAAAGACAGGCCAAACCTGTGCTTCACACTGACTCTGACACAGTCTGGACTCCAAATTACTGAGTCTTTTGAATATTGGACATGAAATCGGCAAAGGCTTCATTTCTATACCAAAGCTCTCATAAAACAATGAGGAAAACATAACAAGCACATTTAAACCCTTTAAACAGCATGTAATGAATCATAAACCCATATACCATCTATACATACACATATATACATATATATCTGCATGACTTGTCTGTCATTTTCCTCTCACTCTGTTCATCTGAGTCAGTGTTTCTATCATATCCATGCTCTCTCTCTCTCTCTCTCTCTCTCTCGCTAGATGTGAGAGATAGAGTTATTGGAACAGCCAACAGTGCATATGGAAGCTTCATATGTTGCCAATGAATTTTAACGACAGGAAATTGGCCACCTCTCAGAACTCCCTGTGCTCACACAGCAGAGGCAGCGGATGTCAAATGGAATACGTTTTCTCCTCACCCAAAACCAGACTCACATAATGACATGAAATTATATTCTAATGACAAACACTCAGGAGAGAAGAAAAAAATAAAAAAACAAAAACAAAATAAATGACAAAAACAGATTTATCTGAATAGTTCACTATCTAAACATGAGTACATGTATGTGTGTGTGTGTGTGTGTGTGTGTGTGTGTGTGTGTGTGTGTTTATTTTTTCCACAGCATGTGTGTGCATGATGTGAACTTTTTAAGTTGACTGTCTGCATGTGTGTCTGAATACTAAACGAAGACTCAAGGTTAACACTCTTACTCTTTGAAAATGTACACACACACGCTCGCTCACACACACACACACACACACACACACACGCTCAGTGCTCCTGCTGAGAGAGGTAAAATAAGTGAAGGTAGGGAGGTGAAGGTAGGGAGGTCCTTTTAGCTGGTGAGTGGAGAAATAATCCGGCAGAAAAGTGGGGAGAGAGTTATGCTCATGTCTACAGTCCAAAGTTACTCCTCTAACCCTCTCTATGTCTTTCCTATGGCCTCTCTCACTCAAACACCCACAGCACTCACGATTTATTCGCACAGTGTGTATCACAGTGGGATGTGTCCCGGAGCATTTTGGTGTTTGTCTGTCGATTTCAACAAAGACCACTTTATTCATCCAGGGGTTTTTGGGGGATGGGACTACCTATGAGTACGTCGATGACTGATGAGGCTGATCTGAGCATGGAGGGTATGGGGTCAGGTCAAGGGATGAGGGGGACTGTTGGAGGGTTGCTGGCTCTTGCTTTCCTGGCTCTTGCTTTCCCAGCTCTTGCTTTCCTGGCTTGCCTACTCTACTCTGCTGCAAGAGTCCTGTTGGCCTCGCAAACTTTGGCGCCTTTATGAACAAAGGAGTGCCATCTAGCTCGATCCATGGCCGATGGTCTGGCATGCAAGTTATGTGTCCTGCCCAGCGCAGCTGTGACTGCATCAGGATGATGTAGATGCTGGGGAAGTCTGCACGTGCAAGCACCTCAGTGTCTGGAACCCTGTCTTGCCATTTGATGTTGAGGATTTTCCTGAGGCACATGGTGTGTGGAAGTGGTTCAGCTCCTGGGCATGGCGTTGATGCACTGTCCACGTCTCGCAGGCACACAGCAGCGTCGGAAGCACCGGGGCCCTGTACACCCTCAGCTTGGTCTGTAGAATAATGCCTCTTCTGATCCAGATATTGGGGTTTAGTCTGCTGAGGGTTGTGCTGGCCTTGGTGATTCTGGTATTCACCTCATCATCGATGGTGATGTTCTGAGACAGTGTGCTGCCAAGATAGGTGAACCTGTTCACTATACTGAGTTTCTGGCTGTTGACTGTGATGTTGGGCTCAGCGTAGGGTTTCCCTGGGGCTGGCTGGTATAGGACTTCAGATTTCTTTCTGCTGATGGTGAGACCAAAGTTGGTGCAGGCAGTGGAGAACGCTGTGTTGGATATCAGCTTCTGAGCCAGCGTTGAGCGCACAGTCATCATCACAGAGAAAGTCCCTGGTGATGTCAGTCATAACCTTGGTTTTTGCCTGAAGCCTCGTGAGGTTGAATAGCTTGCCATCTATGCGGTACTTGAAGGAGATTCCAG
This sequence comes from Chanos chanos, assembly GCF_902362185.1. NCBI lineage: Eukaryota > Metazoa > Chordata > Actinopteri > Gonorynchiformes > Chanidae > Chanos > Chanos chanos. Next base: position 510,923 of record NC_044506.1, on the reverse strand, counting down.
CATCACCATCTCTGAAGGCATCTGTCAGCATTGCAGAAAATATCAAGCCTGGGAGTGTTGGTGCCTGGACACAGCCCTGCCCGACGCCGCTGGAGACCGGGAATGACTCTGGCTTCTCTCCGCTGTCCTGGACTCTTGTCTGTATGCCATCCTGGTCACAGGCCCCAGGATCTCTGTAGCTGTGCTGTAGATCAGCTCCCTGAGTGCCTTCCATTCTGCCTCCACATTCTGGCTGTCCAGGGAGATGGATTCCAGATGTTCCTCCAGCATCTCCACAAAAGACTTCTTGATGCTTGTACTCTTCAGCTTGGTGATATTCAACCGCCTAGGAGTCCTCTTGCCTTGTGTGCATCTTTTAGGGCTGGTTGCGAATGTTGAGCTTGGTGACAATGAGGTGATGGTCAGTCCAGCAATCAGGATGTGCGTGTGACCAAGTCCACGTGCGGCGCTGTCTGTCCCTTTTCCTGACTATGACGTAGTCGATGAGATGGCAGTGCTCGGAGCGAGGGTGCATCCATGACGTCCTGTTACGGGTATGGAGGCGAACACTGTGTTCGTGATCAGAAGTTTATGCTCGGCACAGGTCTGGAGTAGCAGCAGTGTGCTGCTGTTGCAGTGGCCCACTCCATGCTTTCCAATGACTCCCTCCCATGAGAAGTTGTCCGAGCCAGCCCTTGCACTGAAGTCACCAAGGATGATGAGCTTGTATGCTTTTGGAACAATGGCAATGACAGAGTGAAGGTCTTCATAGAATCTGTCTTTCACGTCATCTGAGTTAGTTATGGTTGGATCATAGGCACTGATGATGGTGAGATGTGAGATACCTTCTTCCAAACTGAGGGGGCGAGTTTCATGTTCACAAGCCTGTCGTTCATGTCCTTGGGAAGTCCATGAAGCTTGCTGACAAGAGCCGTCTTCGCTAC
>NC_044506.1:482500-500000 GCF_902362185.1 Chanos chanos | reverse complement strand
CAGATTCACAGAGGAGTGACCTGCCACGGCTCCTGCTCTGCTCCTGTGCGTGGAGTCAGACTCACAGAGGAGTGACCTGCCACAGCTCCTGCTCTGCTCCTGTGCGTGGAGTCAGACTCACAGAGGAGTGACCTGCCACAGCTCCTGCTCTGCTCCTGTGCGTGGAGTCAGACTCACAGAGGAGTGACCTGCCACAGCTCCTGCTCTGCTCCTGTGCGTGGAGTCAGACTCACAGAGGAGTGACCTGCCACAGCTCCTGCTCTGCTCCTGTGCGTGGAGTCAGACTCACAGAGGAGTGACCTGCCACAGCTCCTGCTCTGCTCCTGTGCGTGGAGTCAGACTCACAGAGGAGTGACCTGCCACGGCTCCTGCTCTCAGCACAGACAGCCATTCTTCTCAATTGTTCTTAACACGCTCCTGAACACCGCTGAAACACAGATGCACCTGAACACACACTGCTGACATGCAGACGAACTCCAAACTCAGTACTGCTCTGACTCAATGATACTCAGAGAGAGAGAGAGAGAGAGAGAGAGAGAGAATGAAAAGGCACACAAGGTGCAGAAAATCCTTGGGAGAACAAGGCACTGAATGAACTAAACAGACAAATTGAGGGGGAGTAATCAGGGTTTAGGCTTTAATCTGTGAAATTATTTGAAATGTTGGTTGTAAAAATGTTATGATTTTATTGCCTGGTGAGGTAATCAGAGGTTCATCTGCTGTGTGTTTATATGGGTGTATAGCTGTTGAGTATAGCTGAAGTCATGATCAGACTCAGAGGAGGTGATCAGACTCAGAGGAGGTGATCTGGATATCAGTCAGTACGTGTTGCATGTGTTGTAATGCTCATGTGTGTTATTCCGGTGTAAAAGAGAGTATTATTATGGGGTAGCAGCCAGACCTTTAATGGTGTGGTAGCCTTGGAAAAGGCCAAACAAAAAAAGCACTATTGGACTGTAGGCAGGAGAATGTGCAGAGTATGTGTTTTCGGAAAACTGCAGTTGTGGGCTAAGCCGACGTGTTATTACTCTAACAAACTTCAGAACCCATAGTCACACGACACACTCCACTCCATCCATCCATCTCTCTGCCTGTCTCTCTCTCACTCTGTCTCTCTCTCTCTGTCTATTTCTCGCTCTCTGTCTCTCTCTATAATGGCTCCTCTCTTTACTGAGAGTCATTGAGAAAACTGGCTGGACTGGAAATGTAATGTAATGGACTGTGAATGTAATGTAATTTAATGTAATGGACTGTGAATGTAATGTAATGTAATGTAATGAGATGTAATGGACTGTGAATGTAATGTAATGTAATGGACTGTGAATGTAATGTAATGTAATGTAATGGACTGTGAATGTAATGTAATGTAATGAACTATAAATGTAATGTAATGTAATGAACTATAAATGTAATGTAATGTAATGTAATGAACTATAAATGTAATGTAATGTAATGGACTGACTTTAGAGCTGACGGGCCATACCAGGGGAGGAACAGGGTTATACTCTACATCACTGGCCCTTTGGCTTCAATTACAACAGTTCTTCAAGAACCAGCACCTGGAACCATCCATTTTACAATTGCCTTGTCCCCCTTGTAGTCCATCTGTCTCAAGGTCAGCTTTGTTTCCAGACTGGCAGGGTCTGCACTGTGAGTGTGTGCGTGTATGTGTGTGTTCTGTGATCATGGTTATGGGGGGGGGGGGGCCCTCAAGATGCTTCTGCATGAGAGGAGTGTGTAACAGAGGAGAGTATGGCAGTGTGTTGTCTGTAGAAGAGTATGGCAGTGTGTTGTCTGTAACAGAGAAGAGTATGGCAGTGTGTTGTCTGTAGAAGAGTATGGCAGTGTGTTGTCTGTAGAAGAGAAGAGTATGGCAGTGTGTTGTCTGTAACAGAGAAGAGTATGGCAGTGTGTTGTCTGTAACAGAGAAGAGTATGGCAGCGTGTTGTCTGTAGAAGAGAAGAGTATGGCAGCGTGTTGTCTGTAACAGAGAAGAGTATGGCAGTGTGTTGTCTGTAGAAGAGAAGAGTATGGCAGCGTGTTGTCTGTAGAAGAGAAGAGTATGGCAGCGTGTTGTCTGTAACAGAGAAGAGTATGGCAGTGTGTTGTCTGTAACAGAGGAGAGTATGGCAGTGTGTTGTCTGTAACAGAGGAGAGTATGGCAGTGTGTTGTCTGTAGAAGAGAAGAGTACGGCAGCGTGTTGTCTGTAACAGAGGAGAGTATGGCAGCGTGTTGTCTGTAACAGAGAAGAGTATGGCAGTGTGTTGTCTGTAACAGAGAAGAGTATGGCAGTGTGTTGTCTGTAACAGAGAAGAGTATGGCAGTGTGTTGTCTGTAACAGAGAAGAGTATGGCAGTGTGTTGTCTGTAACAGAGAAGAGTATGGCAGCGTGTTGTCTGTAACAGAGAAGAGTATGGCAGCGTGTTGTCTGTAACAGAGAAGAGTATGGCAGCGTGTTGTCTGTAGAAGAGAAGAGTATGGCAGCGTGTTGTCTGTAGAAGAGAAGAGTATGGCAGTGTGTTGTCTGTAGAAGAGAAGAGTATGGCAGTGTGTTGTCTGTAACAGAGAAGAGTATGGCAGCGTGTTGTCCATAACAGAGAAGAGTATAGCAGTGTGTTGTCTACTGAAGAGTATGGCAGTGCATTGTCTGCAGAAGTAAAGTAAAAAGTAAAGTCTCCGTGATTGCACACACATACTGTGAACAGTGAGCAGTGAATTTGTCCTCTGCATTTAACCCATCCAACACACCAGTAGTGAACACACACAACAGACGCAGGAGCAGTGGGAGCAGCATTCCTTGCGCCCGGGGAGCACTAGGGTTAAGTGCCTTGCTCAAGGGCACACAGCTGTGGATGTTGGGCCTGGGAATCGGCAACCCTCCCGTCACAAGCCCGGTTCACTAACCTTTAGACCACGGCTGCCCCTAAAGACCACGGCTGCCCCTAAAGACCACAGCTGCCCCTAGAAGAGAAGAGTATGGCAGTGTGTTGTCTGTCGAAGAGAAGAGTATGGCAGTGTGTTGTCTGTAGAAGAGAAGAGTATGGCAGTGTGTACAAGGTGACAGAAGGCTACACTCACTCATCCACTCGGACTGAGTTTTCATTTGGACTTGACCATACACTGGTATGAAAAAAAGTGGAGCTTTCCAAAAACTCATTAGTCAAGAGCAAGCCTTTAGCCCATGAAAAAGACAAACAAATAAAAGAACAAACAATAGAACAAGCCACTTGCCTGTGGTGTATATATATGTGCCTGTGAATGTGTGTGTGTAAACGCGCTACTGTGAATCCCTATGAATCAGCCTGTTTTTACCCTATTTTTACCATGGTCTCTTGGTCAAGTTCAGATTTCAGGAGAAAGTGTGTGTTTTGAAAGCGTGTTTGTGTGTGTGTGTGTGTGTGTGTGTGTGTGTGTGTGTGTATGTATGTTGAATTTGTCAGACACACAATGTGTGTATACTATAGATTAAGTGTGAGGTTATGGTAAAGAGTTCAGGGATTAGGTAAACCATAGATTATTATCTGTGGTAAGGATGAAAAAAGTGGGGATTGGTTAAACCATAGAGTAAATTCAGGTTCAGTCATGATCATCATCATCATCATCACTCAGTCTCAACAGCAGATTCCAACAAAGTGTTATCCAAAAACTGGCCTGAGAACAGTTCCATGCCCCTGACTCTGATATAGTGACAGTGAGATTCCGTGGAATGGAGTGGGAGAAAAACAGCATTCCAGGCAATGGAATCCCTGCTCCCACTGCATTCCCATCAGTACTGCAGACATTCCTCCTGATTGGCCTGTCGGCACGAGACTGGGTGGAGACAAGGCAAGGAGTGGGCCTCAGTCTGGGCTCAAAGGGCAAAGGTTAAAAAACAAGCCACAGAGAGAGACAGTGTCTGTGTGTGTGTGTGTGTGTGTGTGTGTGTACTTGTATAGCTATCCTTGTGAGGACCAGAGTTTTAGACCATGGGGGTGAGGACATTTTGGGGAAGTGAGGACCTTTTGGCTGGTCCTCACTTCTTCAAAGGGCTGTTTGAGGGTTAAGACTTGGTTTTAGGGTTCAGGTTAGAATTAGGTTTAGGTTAGGGTAAGGGTTGGGGTCAGGCATTTAGTTGTTGTGGTTGAGGTTACAGTAAGAGTCTAGGGAATGCATTATGTCAGCAAGTGTCCTCACAAAGATAGAAGTACAAGCGTGTGTGTGTTTGTGTGAGAGAGAGAGTAAATGCGTTGGTAATTGATAAAAGGACAGTTCAGTTCATCCTCCTCTGGTAAATATCAGCTTCATCACAGTCTCCCACACGCAGTAGATTCCCTGTCTCCTTCCATGGGCATGGTGAAGATTAGCAATATCCCCTCTCTCTCTGTCTCTCTCTCTCTCTCTCTGTCCCCATCTCTCTGTCTCTCCCTCTCTCTGTCCATCTCTGTCTCTCTGTCCATCTCTGTCTCTCTCTCTGTCCCCATCTGTCTGTCTCGGTCTCTGTCTGTCCATCTCTGTCTCTCTCTGTCTCGGTCTCTGTCTGTGTGTGTGTGAGCATGATATAATATTGGTGTTAAAATTCACTGGGTGTGTAAGGCAGTAAACCCTTTGCGACCCTGTGTGAATCCATGTAGGACTCTGGGTGAGCTGACTCCATTAATTCATCCTCACTGCAGGCTTCCTCTCAGCCAGTCAGCCGTCAGCATGCTCTGTTGCCAGGTGGATTAATCTGAAGGAATAATCAGCATATAAATATGCATACTGCCCCTAAATCTCACACTGGGACAGATTCTCTCTCTCTCTCTCTTTCTTTCTCCCCCCCAGGCTACCCCACTGAGGAGTCTGTATGTCTGTGTCTGTGTCTGTTTGGGAACAAGTATGAAACATGCATGCGCACACACACGGCTATGGGAATACTGACCCATAGCCGTGTGTGCAATGAGTTGACTCAGTTTCTCTTCCATCATGGCGGCTGTATTGGCAGCCTCAGTGGGGGAATCAGCGCTTTCCATTGTTTGAGACATGTTTATCACAATTTTAGTTGAAACACATAGGCCTAAAATCAATTTTCACCTGTTCAAGCAATGCTTTCAAGCTGAACAGACACACAGCAACACAGAAAATACCCTCCAATAGTGAATTCAAATAAAGTGTTTGCTCACAATTCAGCAGATTCAACAAATCCAAATGCAGCAAAGTTAAAAGCAGGTAGCAGCACAGGTCAAGCACATGGTTCAAACAATTCTGATTCGAATCCAAGCTCCAGTTTCATTCAAACAAACAATTCCAGTTACAAGCGCTCCAAAAGTTTTTACTTTTGCAAAGACCAGAAAATTGAATCCAGTTTTAGACGCTGTTTCAGCTGTTACGCGCTTCCTTATAGGCACTGCATTCAGCTGCCGGTCATACCTGTGATCAGTGATGGTGGGAGAGAGGTGACTGAGCAGGCAGGCAGGCAGGCAGGCAGGCAGACAGGCAAGCAGGCAGCCAGGCAGACAGGCAGGCAGGCAGACAGGTGAAGGGGTAGGCAGGCAGACAGGTGAAGGGGTAGGCAGGCAAGAATGCAAGCAGGTGATACACTGTGGTTTAGATCAAAATTCCAAGTAACCAAAAAAAGTGGTTTTCTGAAGTTTCCAAAAAGTATATAGCTTTCTAAACGGCATATTGGACTGAGTTTGTAGAAGTGTATAAGTGTAGAACAGTGTAGTATATCAGCGCAGAATCAGTTAAGAGTGTAAGCAGTAAAAAAAAAACGTTGGTTCACCAGTGTCTAAACTATGAAGCTCTACTTGTGCACGTGGAAGACGCCATCTTAACTGATAAGGTACCTTGTGGCAAATGTCAAAATAAAAGTCTCAAGCCAAAGGCCAATGAACCTAAGCAAATAATAAATCTGTGAAGGGAAATAAGTTTAAACTCAAATCTACAACCATATCATGCATTTTTGGGTTTTCATGTAGTAATGTCAGTTATTATGGTTTGGAACTGTAGAATAAAAGATAGAGCATGGAAAATACAGGTAACTGTCATTTGACCAGATGTTTAATGCAGTCTTGACTAGCACTATTACATGGTTTATTGACCAGCGTTATCACGTGATTTATTGACCAGCATTATTACATGGTTACTTGACCAGCATTATTATACGGTTAATTGCCCGGGCAGGTCTAAACTGAGGAATATTAAAGAACTCTGAAGAATATTAAAACACTCAGTATTTACTGATATTATTAAAAATTTTAATATGAAATATTATTAATGTTAAAATAGCCCCTGTTATAAGAGCAGGAGCACACGGAGGAGTACTGACACACTAATGACCCGAAACCAAATCAACACTCCTTTTTCAGACGCCAGGCATGAAAAAAATTCAAAACCATAAAAAACCTTTTTTTCCAACCGTGCAATTTCGGATCTTTGGGAGGAATGAAGAGCTGACCTCATGACACCTGCTGGTTTGACTCTTCAGCCAGAACTCAGAGTTCTCCTGGATCGAACTTCAGTTCCCTCCTCACTGGTACTACACATGATTAGACCCAACAGAGCAGACACAGGCATCTCCACTCTTGTTACAACAGGATTGTATGTGTCTCTTTTAGATGGTTATGTCACTGGCGGGAGACTAGCTGCAAACAGGAAACTGTTTACTCGTGTATCTTATTTTTGCACGTACTAGGACTGGCTGCTGACACTGCTGTTACCGTTGTCCTGAGTAAACCTTTGCGTTCGGTTTAAACCCTGAAAAGCACAGTAATCAGGGTCCAAAATTAGCACCCGCCACTCGCCAAATGCTAGTAAATATCTGTGTTGATGAATTAAAGGTCCATCAGGTAGCAGTCTGTAGCCCAAGAACCCACTGCTCTATCCATGCGCATGGTTTAGAGCAGGGACCATAGATATCCATACGCATGGTTTAGAGCAGGGACCATAGATATCCATACGCATGGTTTAGAGCAGGGACCATAGATATCCATGCGCATGGTTTAGAGCAGGGACCATCGATTACTTCCAATGGTTCCAATTATTCACATTTGCTATCACCTGTGCTGGTGTGTCTTTGTCAAAGTAAGCTAGGGTTGTAGCCCCGGCTAGCTCTGTCTTGAGGGCATTGAAAGCTTGTTTCTGTCTGGCCCAAACTTGGAAGGTGTGTCCTTCCTTGTGAGGCATAGCAGTGGCTCTGACAGTGTTGCAGACTGTGGAATAAATCGGCTGCTGTAACTGACAAGCCCGAGGAAGCTCTGCCCCTCTGTGGCGTTCTCTGGCTCCTGTGTCTCACAGCTTGCAGCCCTCTCCTCAGTCGGCCCGATGCCCTTCTCCGACGACAGAATTCCCATGAAAGTCAGTCTATCCATGTTGAACTGGCACTTTTCTGGATTCAGTGTTGGTCCAGGCTCTCTGAGCCTTGCCATGACCGCATGCAGCCGTCTCTCATGTGTCTCTTGGTCACGTGTATGTATGGTCACGTTATCTGGGATGTTCTCAACGCCTTCAGTCTCAGCTAGGGCACTGGCTATGTCATGCTGATATTGTTCGCTGGCTGAATACACCAAATAGCAGCTTCTTGTATCTGTACAGTCTGCTGTGCACTGCGAGTGTGGTGACTCAGGATGGTAACCCCATTTCAGATCCACGTTGCTGAAAATCATTGAACCAGTCGTACCCTGGAGCAGCTCATCCTCACGTTCCCTCAGCACAGCCTCAATGGGCCCGCCTCATATCCAGACAAAGCCAGACATCATTTCCCAGTTTTGGGACGATCACAACTGGGTTTACCCCTGGGGTGGGCCCATTCACAGGTTCAGTAATGTCCAAGTCCATCAGTTCTTTTATCCTGGACTCTACTGCCCCCTTAGGTTGGACGGTATGCGTCTGAGCAGCTGGGCTATGGGTCTCACTTTTGGGTCAATGTGCAAACTGACTTGTCTTGTATTCAGCCTTCCTACTCTGCTGGATCAGGTACTGCTGTTGGAGTATTTGCTTAATGACTGTTATAGCTGAGACGTTAGCGCCTATTCTCAGAACCCCTTCAGTTTTGTTTCATATTGAAACTTCACATCTGAATGCACCCCTGACTGCTAATGGCTGGTTAGAGGAATGTGAATGAGTTTATTCTCTGTCTTAGGGACATACGAGTGATACTTTATGCATTCGGACTTCAGTTTTTCCCATGCACCAGAATCAACCAACATTCTCGTGTTAACTCCCCCCACGCAGAAGATAAGTCTCTCTCTCGTTATTTTGTTATCATTAATGGCGAATGCAAAGTCGTTGTATGCATCGACATGATTCACATTTTGTTTTGTTCTTTAACCCTTTGTATGACAGATCTTTTCATAGTGATCTTTTCCCTGCCACTGGTGTCATACCTGTCCACATGCGGGGCACTGGTGTCATACCTGTCCACATGCGGGGCACTGGTGTCATACCTGTCCACATGCGGGGCCACTCTCTAAACAACTAAAACTCTACACAAACCACTCTCTAAACAACTAAAACTCTACACAAACCACTCTCTAAACAACTAAAACTCAGCCAGTGAAGAGCCCATCATTTCACTCTTTATGGAACAAATGGAAAATGGAAAAATATATGTTATATCATAAAACTGTTTGTTGTTGTTGTTGTTGTTTTGTTTTGTTTTTTTAAATTTCTGGTGAATTTTTGCTGTGCCTCTTACCAGGCAAATTAGCCATTTCTCATTTACGAACAGTGTTTCAAAGGATGGTGATGAGTTTGTAAGATAATTGCTAAGCTGCTGGTGTCTTGTATGTTCACAGATTCAGTGAGTAATAATTTCAGCAGACAGTTCAGTCTGTTTACCCTCAGTGACAAGCACATTCATAATTGTTTCCATATGTTGACTAGCAGAGCGCTGATGAACTTGACGCCCCAAACAGTTCGTCAGCTCAGTCTGCTCATCCCGAAACCTCTCATTCCTTCCAATCATCTGCATGGAAATTTACAGCGGCATACATAAGTCCAGCCCCCCAGGTCTTTTTGTTTTGTTTTGTTTTTTTGTCTCTCGCTGTGCTTTCAATCACAGGCTTGTCAGACTTTTAGGCCGGTGTTTTCTGTTTGAATTCAGACGCTTCCCACTTAGACCTCAGATAAATGGCTGCCTTTCTGAATATGTTCTGCAGAACAGTTTAATTAGTTTGTGAGGGCTGGAGAAAAGAAAGATGCATGAGTTTGATGAAAAAGATGAGATGAGTTTGAGTGGAGCAATGTGGGGGACTGTGACAGGTACTCACTGTGAATGTGACATCCATCTGTCATTGTTTCTAGTGACATTTGCTGTTCTTGTGTTTTATTTGTTTAATTTCTCTGACTCTGGCAAGCTGGAGCATTACCTTGACACTGGCTGAATAAATTTCACCATCTAAGAGAGAGAGAGAGAGAGAGAGAGAGAGAGAGAGAGAGAGAGCCTCACTAATCACTACAGAGAAGATTTCAACACGTGTACAGAGATCAGCAGGAAGAGAAAAAAAAGTGAAAGAGAGGGAAAGAGGGAGTTTGATAATTATGAAATGGAGGAGAAAAGGAGTTTGATAATTATGAAATGGAGGAGAAAAGGAGTTTGATAATTATGAAATGGAGGAGAAATAGGGAAATGCTGAGGGAGGATGGTTGATGGATAGACTGAAATCTGGATGAATGGACAGAGACAGGAAAAGATGAGGAGGAGAATTAAGCAGAGAGACAGATGGGAGGAGGAGAAATCAGTGAAGGAGAGGGAGAAGTCAAGCAGAGAGACAGATGGGAGGAGGAGAAATCAGTGAAGGAGAGGGAGGAGTCAAGCAGAGAGACAGATGGGAGGAGGAGAAATCAGTGAAGGAGAGGGAGGAGTCAAGCAGAGAGACAGATGGGAGGAGGAGAAATCAGTGAAGGAGAGGGAGGAGTCAAGCAGAGAGACGGATAGGAGGAGGAGAAATCAGTGAAGGAGAGGGAGAAGTCAAGTAGAGAGACAGATGGGAGGAGGAGAAATCAGTGAAGGAGAGGGAGAAGTCAAGTGGAGAGATGAGTAAATGATGGTGGAAATGAAAGAGACTGAGAGATTGGTGGAAGCAGGAGGTCTGTCTGCCCTTTCAAAGACTTGTCACCACAGGAAGGGGAAAAATTATTCTGTCTCTCAGACTTCAAAACTCTCTGAAACTTCTTGCTCAGACATCTCTCTCTCTCTGCATCTCTTTCTCTTGTTCTCTCTCTCATCCTTCCTATCCCAGATCTTTCTTCTTCTCTTTCATTTTTAAATTTCATTCCACCTTCTCCCTGCATTGACCCAAGATTCTCTTCTTCAGGCCAAAGTTTCAAATCTCCTCTCTCTCTCTCTCTCTCTCGCTTCTGCTCTTTCTGCCTGCTGTGTAATCCCTCCATCCTGTTCTCCTTTCATCTCTGATGGATTCTGCCCCTCATTCCTCCACTCCCCCCAACTGTCCATCACCAGGAACCACAGAGAGAGTCTGAATGGGAGGGGCAGAGAACACAGAGAGAGTCTGAGTGGGAGGGGCAGAGAACACAGAGAGAGTCTGAGTGGGAGGGGCAGAGAACACAGAGAGAATCTGAGGGGGAGGGGCAGAGAACACAGAGAGAGTCTGAGGGGAGGGGCAGAGAACACAGAGAGTCTGAATGGGAGGGGCAGAGAACACAGAGAGAGTCTGAATGGGAGGGGCAGAGAACACAGAGAGAGTCTGAATGGGAGGGGCAGAGAACACAGAGAGAATCTGAGGGGGAGGGGCAGAGAACACAGAGAGAATCTGAGGGGGAGGGGCAGAGAACACAGAGAGAGTCTGAATGGGAGGGGCAGAGAACACAGAGAGAGTCTGAATGGGAGGGGCAGAGAACACAGAGAGAGTCTGAATGGGAGGGGCAGAGAACACAGAGAGAATCTGAGGGGGAGGGGGAGAACACAGACTGTGACCTCTGACTGGAGCATTTTAAAATCTCATACATGGTTAAATATTTCAGTGATAATTTAGATAATAATAATTTAGTCATTTTAGTTAATCACACTGATTAATGAATAGTTTCACAGCATAAGGCATAAGTAACAATAAAAAATTACAAGATTGGACTTAAAGTATTTTAATAAAATTCTTCTACATTATTATTAGTCTTCCTTTTCCAAATGTATTACAGTTAACAACAACACCTAATGATAATAATAATAATAATATGATTCTGTTCTAAACACAAGGAAAAGGGATGAGTTTGTATGCATGTGTATGCATGTTTGTATGTTTGCATGTCAGTCCATTTATTTCACTTTGTACTTATTTACATTGATTTTGCAATTCTAAATAATATAGAAACATTAAACTATAGTTAAATAATTATGTTTGTTAATTTCAGAGTAAATATACAGAACTCTTTTCCTAGTGTATTCCCACTGGATTCATCCTGCTCTCCCATTCCCACTGGATTTACACTGAACTCCATTCCCTATGGATTCATCCTGCTCTCCCATTGTCACGCAGGCAGTTTGGTGCAGGACCCAAGTGCAAGACACGATGGTAGAAGGTGAAAAAACGGAGGACTTTACTAGAACTAAAGATCAAAATACATGTGCAAACTAATAACAAAAACCGATAACAAAAAGGTGCAGCATGACAGTGCACAAAATACACAAACAACGATAGACAAAGGACAAGTGAAACACAAGGGCTTAAATACAGAGGAAAACTGAACAGGGCAAAACAGGATTGATTCAAATTAACAAGGTAATAATTAGACAAACAGGTACAGGTGAGGGGCGGAGACAGACAGAGAACAGGAGCACAAAGACATGTCAAACCAAAAGTCCAAAATGGCGGTGCAGGTTGTGACACCCATTCCCTATGGATTTACACTGAACTCCATTCCCTATGGATTCATCCTGCCCACCCATTCCATATGGATTCATCCTGCTCTCCCATTCCCTATGGATTTACACTGAACTCCATTCCCTATGGATTCATCCTGCTCACCCATTCCATATGGATTCATCCTGGTCTCCCATTCCCACTGGATTTACACTGAACTCCATTCCCACTGGATTTACACTGAACTCCATTCCCTATGGATTTGTACTGTATGTAGACCATCCTTCTTATGTTATAATGCCCGTGGTCTCAGCTTATAGCACTGTGACTCCAAAAAGGTAGGGAAATGATTTGTTTTGTTACTTTATATTTTGTAAGTAAAGTAAAAGTGCCCAGAACATTTTGTTTAATAACTGAGTTGTGGCCCAGAAGTGTATCAAGTCCTGCTCCAGACATGGGAAACAGGTGTGTGTTTGTTTGACATGGGAAACAGGTGTGTGTTTGTTTGACTTGGGAAACAGGTGTGTGTTTGTTTGACTTAGGAAACAGGTGTGTGTTTGTTTGGCTTGGGAAACAGGTGTGTGTTTGTTTGACTTAGGAAACAGGTGTGTGTTTGTTTGACTTGGGAAACAGGTGTGTGTTTGTTTGACATGGGAAACAGGTGTGTGTTTGTTTGACTTGGGAAACAGGTGTGTGTTTGTTTGACATGGGAAACAGGTGTGTGTTTGTTTGACTTGGGAAACAGGTGTGTGTTTGTTTGACTTGGGAAACAGGTGTGTGTTTGTTTGACTTAGGAAACAGGTGTGTGTTTGTTTGGCTTGGGAAACAGGTGTGTGTTTGTTTGACTTGGGAAACAGGTGTGTGTTTGTTTGACTTGGGAAACAGGTGTGTGTTTGTTTGACTTGGGAAACAGGTGTGTGTTTGTTTGGCTTGGGAAACAGGTGTGTGTTTGTTTGACTTGGGAAACAGGTGTGTGTTTGTTTGGCTTGGGAAACAGGTGTGTGTTTGTTTGACATGGGAAACAGGTGTGTGCTTGTTTGATATGGGAAACAGGTGAATTTTTGCCACTGAGATCCTGATGAAGGAGGGAGGAGAGGGAGAGAACACCTCCATAATGCCCAGGAAAGCATCCTGAGAGACCAGCACAGAGGCACCTCACATCAGCATCAGTGTCAGCTACCATCTCCTGAAGACAAATATACACCCACAGACCCAGGGGTGGGGTCTGGGTTGAAGATGTGGCTGACTGGCTGCACCATCCATCAGGAACCACCCAAACCCGCATGATACAGGTGCCACATTCCAGCCACCAAGGTCAACGTTGTAGGCCCCACATGGAGAGTGGTCCATCAGGGCGGGCATTATGGCAGACGGGAATGGCTGGGGTCCTGAGGCCCTCTGCAGTGCAGCACTTCAGCCCAAGAGCAGTTCCCATCCACCTCGATGGGGGAGGTAGAAGAAGGACTAGTTTGACCCAGCTCCTCAGGGCCTCTCAGGGCCCAGTGCTGCTGGCTGAAGGGGAGGCTGAGGAGGCAGGCATAGACAGTGAGGAAGGTTCCCCTGTGACTAACCCTTTGTCTGATCTATTTCAGAAGATCCTCCAGACCAAGAGCTTTGCCAAAGAAAACACCAGTATAAGCGGCTGTTATGTAAGGATGCTTTGCGCCAGGGTCCTGCATCATTCTGTCGGGGTTTATTTCCCGATAATGACCAGTGCGCTGTACATTATCCCGCTTATTACACGGCTGCTTACTAAAGAAATCAACAATCTGACACAAAATATTGATTTAAAAATGATTTTATTGCATCCGTTAAAAAAAAATAGTTCCATAGCAACGGTCTGTTATACATAGCAACGGTCTGTTATACAGAAGTAACGGACCGTAGAATGCCGTACATGCCCCATCAGAATCGAGTATTTAACAAAGCCATGTAACAAGATGGTATAGTATGTTATGATATTATGGCATGCTATGTTATGATATTATAGTGTGCTATGTTATGATATTATGGCATGTTATGATGTTATAATATGTTGTGAACCAATAATGCCATGGTACGGCAGTCAGACCATTTACTAATGGTTTAAACAGCACTTTTAACTGAAGTTTATACAAAAATAGGAAAGATTCAGAAAAATTCTGAAACCAAAATGATTTTTCAAACATAACAACTTTTTGTGTGTAGAGTATGTTAATGGCAGTTTAACAATGACGGTGGTTAAAGAACACACTTCTTCAGAACAGAGGATGTCTCAGTGGTAAAGTTATCCATGCTACTACTGCAGAACTCTAACTGAAAGTCCTGACAGAGCAGGGGGAACACAGGGAAAAAACATCATTATTGTGCCAGGAAGCAGCCATATCAGAACTCAGGAGAAGGTGTCATTAATGTGCAATGAAGCACATGTATAAGAAAAGTATGACTTTTCCTGGAAATATAATGAGAGTTTCTCATTTTTCCATTTTGGGATCAGATAACTGGAAGCTAATGTACAGTGAGAACATTGTGCTGAACTGGTGAAATATGTCACTGAATAAGACATTTTGCAGATCTGACTCTGGAGACTGGACTCCACTGACTACATGGTGACTCTTAATTCACTGATCTCACACTCATCCATATTTCCTCATCAGGAGAAACAGGTTTAGTGTCTCTGCTCCTCTGTCTGTGGTTACTGTATCTGACTGGTCATTTGTTTGTGTAATCATGATTCAGTGTGGCCTCAGTGTACAGGTGTCAGGAGAATTAGAATGTAAATGGTGCAGAAGATAATAAGAGGGAGGGATCTCATCTCACTCTGCTGAATAATTCAGCTCAGACTCTGATTGGCTGCGCATGTGCGTGAGCATTTTTGTGTGTGGTTGTTGGGATGTGAATGTCAGTGTTATTGTGGTTTCCAGTGTTTGTTTGTGTGATCGTTTGGCAATGGTATTTACGTGTGTGACTGTTCTTGGGTGTGAGTAAGAATGTGTGTGTGTGTGTGTGTGTGTGTGTGCTTGTCAGGTTTCTGGCAGTGATCACTTGGCCTCTGCAGTCACATGCACAGGAGAGATGAGCTGAAATTGCTTAACACAGTCACACACTTCACAACACATCACACTCCTAATACATCACACCACTAACACATCACACTCCAAACACATCACACTCCTAACACATCACACCACTAACACATCACACTCTGAACACATCACACCACTAACACATCACACTCCGAACACATCACACTCCTAACACATCACACCACTAACACATCACACCACTAATGCAGTCACACTCCTAACACATCACACCACTAATGCAGTCACACTCCTAACACATCACACCACTAATGCAGTCACACTCCTAACACATCACACACTTCACAGCACATCACACTCCTAACACATCACACCACTAACACAGTCAC
Source organism: Chanos chanos (assembly GCF_902362185.1). Lineage (NCBI taxonomy): Eukaryota > Metazoa > Chordata > Actinopteri > Gonorynchiformes > Chanidae > Chanos > Chanos chanos. The sequence continues at coordinate 484,813 of NC_044506.1, read as the reverse complement.
ACCACTAATGCAGTCACACCCCTAACACATCACACACTTCACAGCACATCACACTCCTATCACATCACACCACTAATGCAGTTGCACCTGTGGGTCTGTCTTTTCATCACTGGAAAGATTCTTCAGCAGGCATCTCCTCCCTCTAGGTCAGCTTTACTCTCATCAAATATAATGCTTACACTCACACTCACACACTCACACACTCACTCACACTCACACACACACATCTAACCATCTGGTCAGCGTGGCAGAGGAACAGGTCAGAGGGATTAATCTCACACACCCTCTCGGCTGGTATTTCACATACTACACACACTGACAGACAGAGAGAGAGAGAGAGAGAGAGAGAGAGTCATTTTCTAATAGAATATATCTTTATCTGACAGAGAGAGTCATTTTCTAATAGAATAGAATAGAATATATCTTTATTGTCCACAAGGTTCTAATAGAATAGAATAGAATAGAATAGAATAGACTATATTTTAATTGTCCACAAGGTCCTAATAGAATAGAATAGAATATATCTTTATTGTCCACAAGGTTCGACATGTGTTTAAAGTTTTTCACAGTTTTTTGGCACAGGCCTGATTATTGATCATTTCCATGATTTTGGTACTGTGTGTGTGCCTAGGAGGGACTGAAACAACCTTGCAAAAACTGCTTTTAGCTGAGGACTCTTTTTACTGGATCTGCCCATAAATGTGTTTAGTCCCTCCCACACCCGTCTTATGTTACCAGTTAAACATTTGACCTCTGTTTTATTTTTAAAATCAATTTTTGCCTTAAGAATTTTCCCCCTTAACGGTTTCCTTTTCTCACACAGTAATTTCATATTGCCAGTGCAGAGAGCAGCCTTCCTTTCATTGAGACAGCTTTTCTGCTGTTTTGACACCCAGGACTTATTATTAGGGAAAATTTTCACAGTTTTAGTCTCAGACACAGTGACCTCACAGAATTTGATGTAAGACATGATGGTGTCTGTGACTTCTTCAGCATCCTGGCAGGACTGAAAGAAAATGTCCCAATTAGTCTCCAGGAAGCAGTAGCTCTTTACACCTATCAGACCACACCTGTGATTATATGAAGCAGGGTCAGCACAGCATTGCCTGTGCAGAGAGCAGCCTTCCTTTCATTGAGACAGCTTTTCAGCTGTTTTGACACCCAGGTCTTATTATCAGACCACACCTGTATTGGCCTGGAGAGAGGTTTCACTCTCTCCACCACAGCCTTGTATTTGGGCAAGAGATGAATCACGTTGTGCTCAGATTTCCCGAGGGGCGGCCTGCACACCATTTTATAAGCGTCGGGGATATTCCCATAACAGCGATCAGTGGCTCGGTTTAGACGAGAGGGACGGTCCACATATCGCTGAAGGGCAGGCTGGTATTCAGATAAATTACATGAATTAAAATCCTCAAGAATTAAGACGGGTTGGTCTGCAGAGCGTGTGAGTGTATCATCGGAGCTCTTCACTGATCTCTCTCCTGCAGCCTCATCGTTCGGTCCAGGCACATGAGTGAGTATGACAGTGATCCGGCCGGACTCCCACAGGACATAAAAAGGTTTGAAGGAGATCGTTAAAAATCTCATGGTCCGTACACACTTCCTCTCATATACAATACTGTGGGACCAAGCTATTGTCCACAAACACACACAGTCACACACACAGTCCACAAACACACACAGTCACACACACAGTCCACAAACACACACAGTCACACACATAGTCACACACACAGTCACACACACAGTCACACACACAATCCACAAACACACACAGTCACACACACAGTCCACAAACACACACAGTCACACACACAGTCAACAAACACACACAGTCCTCCTCCAGCTGTGCTGGTCTCTGTTGGCTCTTATTGTTGTATACCCTGATAGACATGGGGTTGCATGATGGTCTTTGAACCGAGTTTCTGTAAAATAAACAAGGTTGCTCTGTCTGAATTCATAGTCAAGTTCAGCTCTTAGCATAAATTCAACCAATTTGTTGTTTACTGAGCGTATGTTTGACAGGGTAATTGCGGGCAATGGAAATCTTTTCTGGTGTTTCCAAACTCGATGTCTCACGCCTCCTCCTAAGCCATGCTTTTTCCTCTCTTTCTGTCGCCCCTTCAGCCATCTTTCAGGCATAACAGTCTGCAGGTAGGTTTATTTCTGTGAAAATACAGCTATAAATATGACACAGTATACAGAATTTCTAACCCATTAGCTTATCTGAGAGATAACACGCAGTCACAACACTGTGCTGAGATAACACGCAGTCAGAACACTGTGCTGAGATAACACACAGTCACAACA
>NC_044506.1:350000-477500 GCF_902362185.1 Chanos chanos | reverse complement strand
TGGTGGAATATCGCCGTTGCTGCAGGTTAAATTTTTGAGAAAAATAACAAACTGGGTGCTCTACACCATCAACACCGCACTGGAGGAGGACAGCGCCAGCTCCAGAATCACTTGCGTCAACTGCAAGGCGGAATGATTTCGAAAAGTCGGGAGCTGACAGTATGGGAGCACTAACCAGGAGGCCCTTTACATTTTCGAAGACCCGCTGACATGACTCAGACCATTGAAAATCACGTTTGGGACTAAGCAGGTGAGTCAGCGCACATGACTCAGACCACTGAAAATCACATTTGGGACTGAGCAGATCAGTCAGCGGGCAACGACGGATGAAAAGTTTCTGCAGAAGTTCCGGTAATAACTGGCCATTCCTAAAAAATGACGTAGTTGTTGACGGTCTTTCGGAACCGGGAACTTTGCAATTCCACTAATCTTTGCTTCTATAGGGCGCACTTGCCCTCTTCCGACTACTTTACCCAGATATGTTATGGTAGCTTTGCCGAATTCACACTTCGCCAAATTGATCGTTAGATTGGCATTCGACAAATGCTGGAAGAGATTTCGAATTTGAATGTTACGAGCCCAGCCTTTTTGTAAAAAAAGACCAAAGCAGGACGCAGTAACATAAAATAAACCCCACACCGTTCCGTACGCTTAAGCTTGACAATTTTAATGAAAATTAACAAAACTCACAAAATAAGGGATCGAGGCGGCAGCAAATGAGAACAACGGGGAAAACAGAAGACAAGATAATAAAAAAAAAAGAAAAAAAAAACCCTCACGCTTTCTTCCTTGTGCACAAAGCAACTTCCCTGGCTCCCGAAAAGAAAAACGTGAGTCTTCCGTCCCACTTGCTGCTACTCTCGCTGAACCTGCCCTACAGTGCTCAAAACAAGTGCCCGCCAAATATACTCATGTACAGTAAATGACCCAGGTGTTTACAAACTATAACGACATTAACTAACACAAGAAACTAAATAACATCCGCTATAAACGAAAGGTAGTTTCCGCGTCTGCCCGAGGGAATCGAGAATGAGGGAGAGTGAGAGAGAGAGCCATCTTGGGACGGGTCGCTTAAATAGGAGAGGCCCCGCCCACAAACGAATCCGTGTCAGACTCCCCCTACAAGAAAACGGACAGATCGAAAAGACAGAGGCAGCAACAACATATAATGTCATCACTAACCCTCGTAACATTGAATTAAATGCTCAGACCAGGAAGGACTACAAATCACGACGTCATCGAGGTAAGCTTCGCATCCAACGAGTCCTGACAACACTATATTGACAAGCCGCTGGAACATAGCAGGGGCATTATGCATCCCGAACGCCATGACCTTGCAGTTTAGGAACACGTCTGGTGTTTTACATGCTGAGATTTCCTTAGCACGACTGGTCAGAGGAACCTGCCAATACCCCTTCAGCAAATTAAATTTGCTGATGAAGTTGGCAGATCCAACTCTGTCTACGCATCAATGCGAGGCAAGGGGAAATTATCTGGCTTCGTGACTGCGTTAATTTTGCGGTAGTCAGTACAAAACGGTAGCTGCCGTCAGGTTTGTTCACTAAAATGCAAGGAGAACTCCATGCACTTGAACTATGCTCGGCGATGTTATTAGCCAGCATGTACTGAACTTCTTTTCTCAACAGCTCACGCTTCAGAGGATTAACCCTGTAGGGATGCTGCTTAATGGGAGCTGTTGAACCTACGTCTATGTCGTGTGTGAGTACGGACGTTTGGCTGGGCACATCGCTAAAAAGTTCGGGAAACTCCTTTACTAATGCCACTATATCCTCTTTTTCACTAGGGGACAGGTGAGGAAGATGTTCAGAGAGTGAGATGAGCATTTCAGAATTTTTCAAACGTCCCTCGACCACACCCCCGGAAGGAAATATCACAACATTCTCATCTGTCGCAATGACGGAGGGCAGCAAATCAGCAGAGGAGGTAGACTCATTACATTTAGGCGGAACAGTAAACATTACACCTGCAGACTTTTGCCCTACGGTCGAACCAGCATTTCATTTTACTCTGTGCACACTCCAGGTTTTTCTTCGCCAATTCTCTAACTCGATGCAATCGAGACGAAAACTATTGACGTGCTCCAAGATCGAGCGAGACCCAGATTCCTTAAGCCACTGGTCTTTTAGCAGTGCCAATGGGCCTCGGATTTGATGAGCGAAAACGAGCTCAGCTGGGCTAAATCCAAGAGATTCTTGCACAACCTCTCGTGATGCAAACAATAGCCACGGGATCCCCTCATCCCATTCCCGTCCCAGTTTGAGACAGTATGAGCGCAGCATAGACTTTAAAGATTGGTGATATCTCTCCAGTGCCCCCTGACTTTCGGGGTGGTAGGCACTGGATAGATTATGCTTTATCGCAAGCTGTTTTAGGGCCTGGGAGAACAGCCGTGATGTAAAGTTTGTTCCCTGATCGCTCTGAATCACTTTCGGTAAACCAAACAGTGAAAAGAATTTCAAAAGTGCACTAGTGATCGCTTTAGAGGTGATTTTTCACAGAGGAATAGCCTCAGGGAAACGCGTCGCTGCACCCAGAATAGTTAATAGATACTGGTGTCCGCTTTTAGTTCTGGGGAGAGGGCCAACACAGTCGATTATTACATGCTTGAACGGTTCACCAGTGACAGGTATAGGATAGAGTGGAGCCGGCGGAATCACCTGGTTAGGCTTACCAGCTAATTGACAGACGTGACAGGTTTGGCAGTAACGAACTACATCCTGCTTTAAACCAGGCCAAAAGAAATGGCGCAGAACTCGGTCATAGGTTTTAGCGACACCCGAATGGCCAGCTAGACCATCGTGAGCGAGACTGAGGATGTCAGTCTGATACAGAGACGGCACAACGATTTGTCTTGCCACTCTCGCAGTCGAATCTGAAACCCACTTCCTCATAAGAACTCCGTCCTGCAAATAGAAATATGGCGAATCATTCACAATGTCATGATCGAAATGGACTAGACTAAACAGAGGGGTAAGACTAGGATCACCAGACTGAGCAGCAATTAATTTATCCCACGAAAGTGCTATAGGAAATTCAACTTTTTCTGTCTCCATTCTTTTAGACAGAGGGGCAGGTATGACCAGAGCAGAGGAGGAAGACGAGTTGGCAAAGAGCTTTTCGGGACTAACAATAAACGCATCTTGCAACTCAACATCAGTATCAGAAGCGATCTGCTGTTTTGCCATGGCACGCGTTACAGCGCAGGCTGGAAAAACGTCAGGAAACTTCTGTGCGCACTCATCCAGATCATCTGCAATAGACGGCACAGAAGTAACTTGAGGTGCCACATCATAGCAGTTCCAGATGCTTTTACCAGCCAGATCGTTACCTAGGATGAATTCAACACCGGGGACTGGCAAAGAAGGACGAACGCCCACAATAACAACGTCAGAGACCAAATCTGAACTGAGCTGGACTTTATGGAGAAGAACGTTGGTGAATCCCATTTCAATCCCTCTAACTAAGACACTACTACCTGTCGCGGTACTGTCGGACAGTGGCAGCACACCCTCCAAAATGAAGGACTGCGCTGCTCCAGTGTCTCGGAGAATGCACACAGCCACTGACTTCTCCTGACCAGGGACAGCCACACAGCCATCACTAATAAAGGGCTCATATCCAGTCTCCCTCTGCTCACTGGGCCCAGACAAACTGAATGGGCTCAGAGCTGGCTCACATTTTGAGGAAATCGAACCTACAGTTTTGGTGGACTTCTTTTTAAGTATTAGGCAATCTGCGATGACGTGACCAGGTCTTTTACAATAAAAGCATGACAACTCATGACTCTTACTCTGAGGATCTTGCTTTCTAACCACCTGCTCAGGTGTGATTGCAGACGCAGAATATGTATGACTAAACTTACTTCGATCTCTATCTCTAAAGCTTACCTTGTGTATTAATACAAATTCGTCTGGTAGAGCAGCAGCCTGATGGACATTCACTACTTTCTGCTCACTAACGTACGTAGCGACAGAGGCGGGCAAGCAGTTTTTGAATTCCTCGAGGAGGATCAAATCGCGCAGCTGTTCTTTAGTGCTAACGTTTTGCGCAGCGCACCAGCGATCAAAGAGGCACTCTTTCTCTCTGGCAAACTCCATAAAAGTTTGTCGCTCGGTTTTACGGTAACGCCGAAAATGTTGCCTATAAGCCTCTGGCACAAGCTCATAAGCGCGCAAGATAGCTGCTTTTTTAACGATCAACTATCCAAACAGCGATTACTACCAACAAATACACGGGTTGAAATTGATCCCCTTTATGGTATGACTGACGTTTCCTTTTTTATTAACTGCGGCAAATTCGATTTGTTAAATAAAATTAATATGCAGCACAGAAGATGCCGTTTTTAAATGTATTGTCTTGAACACACCATTAAACACAAACATACACCCAACACCTATCATTCACACACAAACCAAATGCAAGTCTTAAAGTTCCATTCGTAAAACGCGAGCTGCGCTTTATGTCTCCGTGCTCCTCGTGCAACCAATGTAGGAAGTCCTTCAAAAACAGAAATCCAACGAAATACGAAAAAGGCAACCAAAAATTTACTCCCAAAAAAAAGAGTGACCAAAAAACCAACAACCAGCAAAAAAGATAATCCACCATGGAACCAGCAAAAAAGGGAAAAAAAGAACAATCTTACCGCTTTGGCAGACTAGGGATCAGAAGACATTACCCTGCGCTCAGCCCTGAAACTTCAGTGAGTGTAAGTTTTAAGGAATACATGCAGAGGATGGAATGTTATATTATATGGATTCCCTTCATTGTACTTTAACGATTTTATAGTCCGCGCTCTGGTCTAACATCAGAGGAATAGACCTCCTGAGCTTTACCAGTTAGGACGCACTGTAAGAGTAATGTCCAAACGTTTTCGGGCCATTTGAACGTGGTCGCAACTCCCTCAAAATGTGGGAAATATTTTTCCACATCACGCTCATTAAAGGGTGGAGCCATTTTAATGCATTTGCCCACATCGAATGTGGCGCGATCTAGACCTTCACAGTTCCCTTTTTGGGCCTCAACAGAGAACTTTCTCATTGCCAGCTCGGCTTCGAGCTCCTGCTCCCTACCTCTAGCTTGCAATCTTTCTCGCTCAAATTCAAGCTCCTTCTCTCTCAAATCAAGCTCTCTTAACTTTATCTGTAAAGAAAGCTCTTGGGAAAGCTCAGAGATTTTTTCTTCCACAGGAGGGAGAATTTTAAGCTCAATTAGAAAAGCTTTTAGTTTCGCTTTAAGGGCGTCTTTCAAGCGTTAGTCAGCTGCAGTCAACGCAATGTCATATTTTTCTGCCAAATCTATGAGCTGCTCCTTTGTGAGTCGGCAACAAATTGATCCACAACGGACATGTTGCCAAACAAAATTATTCAACAATCACTAAACAAACAAACAAACAAATAAAAAACTCACCAACCAGGCAACGCTGCTAGATGTTACAAATGCAACACGAAATACAAATTACAAAGTGGCCACTATAATACCCCTTTGAAATGACCACTAAACAAAGTATTGCACACACAGGGCAGTCTAAACACCAAACACAGACAAAAGCAGCTACACTCTAAAGGTTAGTCCTAATAGGGAAATTATTCTAACTGAAATAGTGCAACGAAACTCACAAATAAGTGCAACACACTGGGTCATAAGCTTGCAAAACACCCCAGCTCCTCAGAAGAATGACCTTACCTGCCTAGTCTTCGGTGGCGCCCCGGGAGGCTTCTTTAAACGTTCAGCTCTGTAAGCGGACAGTAGACCCAAGACAAAGTCTACTGTCACACTCCCAAAACGCACCCACACCCAGGTATACCACCAAAAATAAAAAAGAAAAAATAACAAAGTGGCAAGACTCCGTGGGTCTGTGGATCTGTTGGTCTGTGGGTCTGTGGGTCTGTGGGTCTGTGGGTCTGTTGGTCTGTGGGTCTGTTGGTCTGAGGGCCTATGGGTCTGTGGGTCTGTTGGTCTGAGGGCCTATGGGTCTGTGGGTCTGTTGGTCTGTGGGTCCGTGGGTCTGTGGGTCTGTTGGTCTGTGGGTCTGTTGGTCTGAGGGCCTATGGGTCTGTTGGTCTGTGGGTCTGTTGGTCTGAGGGCCTATGGGTCTGTGGGTCTGTTGGTCTGAGGGCCTATGGGTCTGTGGGTCTGTTGGTCTGTGGGTCTGTGGGTCTGTTGGTCTGTGGGTCTGTTGGTCTGTGGGCCTATGGGTCTGTTGGTCTGTGGGTCTGTTGGTCTGAGGGCCTATGGGTCTGTGGGTCTGTTGGTCTGTGGGTCTGTTGGTCTGAGGGCCTGTGGGTCTCTGGGTCCGTGGGTCTGTGGGTCTGTTGGTCTGAGGGCCTGTGGGTCTCTGGGTCCGTGGGTCCATGGGTCTGTGGGTCTGTTGGTCTATGGGTCCGTTGGTCTGTGGGTCTGTGTGTCTGTGGGTCTGTGTGTCTGTGGGTCTGTGGTCTGTTGGTCTGTGGGCCTGTGGGTCTGTGGATCTGTTGGTCTGTGGGTCTGTGTGTCCGTGGGTCTGTTGGTCTGTGGGTCCATGGGTCCATGGGTCTGTGGGTCCGTGGGTCTGTTGGTCTGTGGGTCTGTGGGTCTGTGGGTCTGTGTGTCTGTGGGTCTGTGGATGTGGCATTGCTATAATGGCGGAAGAGCCTGTGTGTTGTTGCTAATGGTGCTGAAGGTGTAGGACAATGTAGAGTGAAGTTCAGTAGAAAAAGAAACATATTTTTTCTTCCTTATTTCTTTATTCTCTTTTAATTTTGTAATCTCTGAATTTATTATGAAATTGTATAGGAGGGTGTCACCTGGACATCTGGCTGCCGACTGTTACTGTTCCACTGAAATCAGTGCTACTGCATATACTGCTGTTACACCACACTACAGCACACCCACACATAAGCTAAATATGATATGAAAATGGGCTTTCATTAGAGATGTAGAGTGCTGTGTTTGGGTGTGAAACTCTGCTCTTAGCCTTCTGTAGGAATCCTGCATATGCGCTAGAGAGAGTGTTTTAAAACCCAACACACACTCTCTTTCTTTCTGTCTCTCTCTCTCCAACCCCCCTCCTCTCTCTCTTTCTCTCTTTCTCTCTCTCCCTCGCTCTCTCTCTCCCTCGCTCTCTCTTTCCACCTGTATCTCTCCCTCTGAAGGCAGGGGCTCGTGTGTGTGTGTGTGTGTGTGTTAAACAGTAGCAGCACATCTGGCCTTCAGCTGCCCCCCCCCCCCCATCATAACTAATCTACTTAACCCCCCCCCCCCCCCCCCCCCCCCCCCGGCGCCTCCAGCCAGTTCTCTGATGATACGTGGCAGATTGGCTGACACGTCTTAGCAACTCTCTCTCTCTCTTTCTCTCTCTCTTTCTCTCTCTCTCTCTCTATCTCTCGCTCACACGCACACACACACACACACACTTTCCAGGTGACATTCACTTACACACAGTCACAAAGCCACATGTATGTATGTGCATGTGTGTGTGTGTGTGCATGCGCGTGTGTGTGGTGTGCGTGTGCGTGAGTGCTTAAGAGGAATTACCAAACTCCAGTTTCTACCCATTTCATGACTCCACTATCACAGCTACAGGACTCTCTCTGCACCTCTTTGCCTGACTTACTGGACTAACACTCCCAAAATCTTTCTTTTTTTTTGCTTTCACAAGCTCTGAGTCCAACAAACCTGTTGGGAGTACCAACCATGTAATCAAGGCTCTCTGGTTGAGATCCTGAATTGTGTTAAGGATAGTGTATCAGTAACTGTAATGTGTGTTTGGAATTGTGCGTCAGTAGCTGTAGTGTGTGTTAAGGATTGTGTATCAGTTACTGTAGTGTGTTAAGGATTGTGTATCAGTTACTGTAGTGTGTTAAGGATTGTGTATCAGTAACTGTAGTGTGTTAAGGATTGTGTATCAGTTACTGTAGTGTGTTAAGGATTGTGTATCAGTTACTGTAGTGTGTTAAGGATAGTTTATCAGTAACTGTAGTGTGTTAAGGATTGTGTATCAGTTACTGTAGTGTGTTAAGGATTGTGTATCAGTTACTGTAGTGTGTTAAGGATTGTGTATCAGTAACTGTAGTGTGTTAAGGATTGTGTATCAGTTACTGTAGTGTGTTAAGGATTGTGTATCAGTAACTGTAGTGTGTTAAGGATTGTGTATCAGTAACTGTAGTGTGTTAAGGATAGTGTATCAGTTACTGTAGTGTGTTAAGGATTGTGTATCAGTTACTGTAGTGTGTTAAGGATTGTGTATCAGTTACTGTAGTGTGTTAAGGATTGTGTATCAGTAACTGTAGATCTATAGGTTTATAGAGTATTTGCTCTATGTCATATCTATGTCTGAACAAACGACACATTAACTCAGTAAGTTTCCCCAGGAGAACTGAGAAACAGTTCCCCCACCCTCTGCTTCACCTCAGAGTGACCTTAACAAAAGAGAAACAGATTCTCAGTGGATTATTCCCAAGTTAAAAATTTAAAGGGAAAAAAAATACAGAGACAGTGTCCCTGATTTTATGCCAAAACAAGTGTTGCTGAGCGTTTGTGATGTTATCATTGATCAGGAATTGTGACCTGATTATTACACAGAATATTGGCCAGGATTTTGTGAATCTCTGGCCCCTTTACACAGTCAAATCAAAATTTATGAATCTGTTATCCACACTAGATGCCCTTGTCATTCCAAAACCCCCCATCAATGTCACCCAGTCAGTGCAATTATGGAATGAACACACATCATACGACGACACTGGAGAGCACAGGACAGAAACGTAACTGACAAAACAGAGGGGAGTGTGACTGCGCTCTAGTGGTCAAAACATGGAAAATCAGGCTGTTTACATGTTCAAGGAGTATCTAGTAAAAATCACACTAGTGTAATGATGTAATATTGTAGTGATGTAATACTGTAGAGTAGTGATGTAATATTGTAGATTAGTGATGTAATATTGTAGTGAGGTAATACTGTAGAGTAATGATGTAATATTGTAGTGAGGTAATACTGTAGAGTAGTGATGTAATATTGTAGTGAGGTAATACTGTAGAGTAGTGATGTAATATTGTAGTGAGGTAATACTGTAGAGTAGTGATGTAATATTGTAGTGAGGTAATACTGTAGAGTAGTGATGTAATATTGTAGAGTAGTGATGTAATATTGTAGTGAGGTAATATTGTAGAGTAGTGATGTAATATTGTAGTGAGGTAATACTGTAGAGTAGTGATGTAATACTGTAGAGTAGTGATGTAATATTGTAGAGTAGTGATGTAATATTGTAGTGAGGTAATACTGTAGAGTAGTGATGTAATACTGTAGAGTAGTGATGTAATATTGTAGTGAGGTAATATTGTAGAGTAGTGATGTAATACTGTAGAGTAGTGATGTAATACTGTAGAGTAGTGATGTAATATTGTAGTGAGGTAATACTGTAGAGTAGTGATGTAATATTGTAGTGAGGTAATACTGTAGAGTAGTGATGTAATACTGTAGAGTAGTGAGGTAATACTGTAGAGTAGTGATGTAATATTGTAGTGAGGTAATACTGTAGAGTAGTGATGTAATACTGTAGAGTAGTGATGTAATATTGTACAGTAGTGATGTAATATTGTAGTGAGGTAATACTGTAGAGTAGTGATGTAATATTGTAGTGAGGTAATACTGTAGAGTAGTGATGTAATACTGTAGAGTAGTGATGTAATATTGTAGTGAGGTAATACTGTAGAGTAGTGATGTAATATTGTAGAGTAGTGATGTAATACTGTAGAGTAGTGATGTAATATTGTAGTGAGGTAATACTGTAGAGTAGTGATGTAATATTGTAGAGTAGTGATGTAATACTGTAGAGTAGTGATGTAATATTGTAGAGTAGTGATGTAATATTGTAGAGTAGTGATGTAATATTGTAGTGAGGTAATACTGTAGAGTAGTGAGCTAATACTGTCGTGAGGTGATACTGTCGTGAGGTAAAACTCTAGTGAGGTGATAGTGTAGTGAGCTAATACTATAAAGTAATGAGGTAATATTGTAGAGAAGTTAAGTAATACTATAGAGTAGTGCATTAATACTGTAGAGTACTCAGATGTTACCTTTGGGCCCAGTTAATATTTTGGAAGAATATTTTGGTTTTGGTTTTGGTTATCTAATGTAGTATGAGGGGAAACGCTGAAGCTCTCAACTACTGCCTATCTAAATTCCTGTATTATAATCTAGGAATAATTTAAGTACGGCAGTTAAGACCAGATTGTAACCTGATACCTCCCTGTGTAATGTGTAGAATGTGAGAGTCGGCCTTCCTGTATGTGGGTATTTTAAGTAGAGAGATGATTGGAAGACAGCATGGACAAACCTGGCAGAATGTTGTGACACTGCCACATGAAATGTGTTTTTAAATGAAATACACATTTAGCACCTCACTGAAAAGAAATTGTTTAAAGTTAAAAACCTTGCAAGGTTAAACCTTTCATGAGTACTAACATATTGAAACTGCGTATGTTTTTGCTATAAAAGCCATGTTTTATACAGGGACCTAAATGCATTTGTTTTTACTATAATGGAACTGTCCTTTTAAGAGCCTTGCTGGCAATGCAAGGGGCAGAGCTTCAGGTGCAGGAAGTGCAGGAAAAGTATATCCTGGGGTGCATCTGAATAGTCTTTTTTGCTTAGGAAGGTTCCTAACTGAGGAAGGTGACCAAATGACAGCCATGATAAGAGCCTGGGGGTGTTCCAGAAAGCGGGTTTAGTGAAAACTCAGTTCGTTAACCCAAAGATTATTGGCTGAAGTTTTCGCATTTAATGATTTGCTGATCCTACACAAGTAAAATAAAAAAAAGGTTACATGGCAAAGTGATGATGTCAGTCAAAAGATGTATGTGCTCTCTTAAAGAACAGTTTCTAAACAGTTTCTAATGATTTCTGACTATACAAGAGCTGCTCGCGCAAACCGCCTTGTGCTCATGCAGTCTTACTTAAATTCTTAATAGAAAACAGTTAAAATTCACAATATGAACTAATTTACTAACAATTTTACAACTGTTTCTGATTAAAAGTAAGTCTTACTGTAGTACAAGCAACAGTAATTGCAAAGCTAATTGCAAAATTATTTTTTCTAATAATGGATTCCGATCAACATGATCGACAAGGGATATGAGAAGTTTTTAGCCAGATGATGTTTTTAATTCAACATGTTTGAAACTTAAGAATGATGATATGTACAGTAGTAGACTTGTAGGCCTAACATGTTATGCCTATCTTGCATAAATCTAACAATTATTTTCATAAGTATTGCTTCCTGTGTTCTATTAAACTTTCCCACTATTATCCACTTCATTGGGAATCGGGTGCAATTGTCTGACGTGTGTTATAATGAAAATAAAAATGCATTATTGTTGTTCCTCTGTTGAATTTATTTGAAAAATAGAATGAACATAAAACTGCGAAAATAAACTTAAAGTCCAATCACAAGTTTCACTGATTCCATTAGGGTTTGCCAACACGGTCAAAGACCGTTTCCGCTCATGTCTTCCGCCCGGCCCGCGTCACCGCACCATCTTAAATCCATTTTATTCCCGCTTTTCCTGTAGTGGGAACGACTAATGAAATAATAAATGTACACTAAACAATAAACAATAAAAACAAGATAAACTCCATTACAATTTCACCTTAAACGTAGAATAGAATAAATAAATGTCATAATATTCATAGGGGATATTTATCATAAATCAAGATAAAGTAATGGCTCCTACACAATCATACTAACTGAGATTCATGTCGATAAATATGAGTGGACAGGAGGGTGAGCATGAGCAACCATTCTCAATGTGACAACCATTTCATTTCACTTTTAGAGACTAGTAGCCTATATTCCTTTTTATATTTCAGTTCCAATGAAGTATCTAAGATGCACTTTTAGTAGTTCATCTTCAGCACACTGTAGTTTTACCACGGCAGATCCACATCAATAACATCCGCCGTCACATGATTACGTAGCTGAGTGCAAATGCAGTCGGATTCTCTCAGCACCGTGGTTGTCTTTTGCTAAGTCCTCATGAATACTCCTTCCCCTCTTCCCTTGACCTTGTGACGTTTTCCATTGAGGTGGAGGAAAAGTGGTTAGGAAAAGACATAGGACATATTTTTCTGACTATATGGATGCACCCCTGGTTTCCTGAGAGGAAGAGAGAGGAAGAAGAACAGTGATGGGAATTCCAGCTCTTTTTAGTCAGCTGGATCATTTGGCTCAGCTCAGTAATGAGAGCCGGCTCTTTCAGTTCCCAAATGGCTCTTCATTTTGTACCACTTCTGGCTTTTATAATTCAGCCAAATTTAACAGTGTTTTGACCTATGATTGGTATGTGTGTGCACGTATATCACTTAAATTATTCAATGTAATTATGGTGAACCTTATAATCTCTAGAATACCATTATTTTACATACTATGTTTGGTATAAAACACATTAATGTAAAACATCAAACACAATTACACATTAATGTGTATTGAACGTTTTATTTATATCGAAGGTTGTAAATTAGCTTTTTGCTACATCATGTTTTCTGCTGTTTGTGCTCTCCTCTCGTTTCTGTGCTCTGTAGCCCGTCAGCCCACCACCCCTCCTCTCCCCCTTTTAACCCTTTACAATATGATCCTTGTCTGTCATCACACGTGATTGGTCGTATGGCGCGCACATCAACACAACGTTCAGTCAGTGCATGGAGTGCCTGTGGCCGAGCAGCGTGGTGGGAAGATCATCCTATTAGTCTGTCTTGTGCTAATTAACAAAAAAAAAAGAAAGAAAGAAAGAAAGAAAGAAAGAAAGAAAGAAAGAAATTAGCTCTCAGACCAGTTTTTTTTTCTCTATCATTTATGTAAAGGAACCGGCTCATGGAGCTGACTCGTTCGCAACTGACACGTCACTAATGGAGAACTCATAGCTACGTTGTCAACAGTGTTGAGAGGTCCTGCTAGGAGCTGGTGGATGGCCGAAAAAACAAGAGTTCACAACTGGACTGAATTTAAGAGTGCGTTTTTAACAGCTTTTTTACCCACTGACTACTCGACTGAGGTGGAGGAGCAGTTTGGTGTCAGAGTCCAGGCCCCTGACCAATGTCTAAGAGACGTTGTTTATGACTACAGGGCTTTGTGTCTCAAATGGAAGCCTGATATGCCTGAAAGTGACCTGGAATAATGAACAACTGCATTCCGGCACTAGTTAGTAGTTTAAGGGGGACAGTCCACATTGTGGAGCAACTAGTCCAAGTCGGGTCCATGGTGGACTGTGACTGGGCCGCCAAGAAGGATTACTGGGCCAGAGTGGACGGCCAGGCCTCCAATGAAAAAGCCAAAAAGAAACCAACTAACAAAAGCTCCAGTAATGTCAATCTGGAGTACTGGGGAAATCCAGCCCTGGGATTGTTAAATTGTGTCTCCTGAGGTCTGACCACAAAGTTATAAGGCTGCAAGGGTAAGCTCCATCAGAGCACTCTCTGATTAGCTGCACAAAGTTTTGACAGAAAAGTGAGGAGATGGTGTGGTATGGTGTGTGTAAAACACTTCCTGTCCTCAACTGGAAATATATACTTCAAAATGTCACGCAGCAAACATGAGAGCAAAAGCCTCTTTCTGTATTGTTGAATATGCCCTCTGAAGTTGATTAAGCTTCTTGAAGATGCAAGCAACTGGTTTATCGATATTGGCAGCAACACTGTACCAATTCCCACTTAACATACATCCACACTAAAGTTAAAAGGGGCATCAAAGTCTAGTCCCATTAGTCCGGGTTCACATGCCAACACTGTGTTAAGGTCATTGGAAACCCCCTGACAGGCTTCATTCCGAACTTATTCAACTCCTTTACGCAGCAAGTTGGTCAGAGGCTTAGCCACCACTGCAAAATCTGGGACAAAGCTGTGGTAAAATGCCCAACAATAACATTCGACTCTTTGCATTTTTTTTGAACAGGTAGATCCAGAATTGCCTTGACTTTTACCTGCCTGGGCATGACTGACCCATGCCCCACCTGATGACTAAGAAATGTCGCCTGACCCTTCCCTACACTATTTTGCACTTTGCCAAGTTCACCATTAACCAAGCATGATGTAACTGCTCAAACAACTGCTGCAGATGGCTTTCGTGATCTTGCCAAGAACTGCTGTATGCCAGATCATCATCTATGTAGGTGACAACATTACTAAATCCAGCCGTGACACTATTCATTAGGCACTGGAAGGTGGCTAGAACATTTTTCATGCCAAGTGGCAGAACTCGGCATATACACAAGGCATCAGGGCTCACAAAAACAGAGATCTCCTTTGCTTATTCTGATAGCAGGACCTGTCAATATCCTTTTAGAAAGTCCAGCTTGGACACATACTGAGCCTTTCCTGTCCTGTCAATGCAGTCTGCTTATCTCGAGATCAGAACTGCATCAGTCTTGGTTACCTGATTCAGCTTGCGATAGTCTGTGTAAAATTGTGAAGCTCTGTCTGCCCTCGACACAAACATTACTGATGAGCTCCGTTTGCTCTGTCTTGGCTCAGCCATCCTTGTCTGCTCCGTATAGGCAAGCTCTTCACTGACTTTGCTGAACTTAGTAGAAGGAAGTCTATATACATGCTGTTTAATAGGTGTGGCATCACTGGTTTCAAAGTGAGTTACCATGGAAGTACAAGGAAGTCTCAGAACAAAACAGTAAAAAAAAATGACCAAAGCCATAATGTCAGCCCTCTGGTCCATCCATCACTATGATGGGCACTGGCACTGAAGGGGAATGCACATAAAAAGGTTTCGACAAGTTCACATGACATAACCCTCACCTTCTGCCACAGTACTGATGAAGTAACTATGGTCTGTCTCATTTTATGTGACAGAGTAGGACCCACCAAAGGTGGCACGCCACTGATCACCATTCATAGAATTCAATGCAAGAGCCTTATCCCCAACTATGGCTCCTTCTGATTTTGGATGATAACCTGATGATGTAACGTAATTACACAAAATTAGACCCACATTGTAACTGCACCTCCCTAGGCAACTGTCATGTATTTGGGAAGTGTAGTTTTTGTTTTGGCCACGTGGTGTCCTCAGTCTTTGTTGGTGCCTGTTTAGTTCATCATTGATGTATTGTTTTCACCTGTGTCCTATTCTGTCTGTCTATTTAAGCCTCTTGTTTTCTTCAGATCTTTGCTCAGTCTTGAGTTGCTGCCTAGCGTACGATTCTTGATCAAGCCTTCCAGTAAGCTCTGTGTGTTTTCTTGGATTGTCCCCTGTTGCTAACCTCTGTTTTTGCCTGTTTTTTGGACTAAGATTCTGCCTGCCGTTTTCTCTGGATTTGACACTGGATATTTCTGCTTACTGGTTTTGACTTCTGCCTGGAATTGTTCACTGATTTTTGCCTGACTCCCTTGGATACCTCTGCCCTGATTCACCCATTAAAAGAATCACTTTTTCTGCATTACTTTTGTCTTGCTTTCTGCAATTGGGTCTTGCACTTGGCACCAGGGTAAGGCTCTGGGCTTTCAAGCCAGAGCCCCGGGTTCGATTCCTAGGTCATATGTCACAGCAACCCAAAGATGGAAAGGAACTTAACCAAAGCTGCTATTATAGTACATGCGTTGATGTTTCTCAAAGGCACAGTCTCAGGTAAGCACTTGGTCACACCCACAATAGTGACAAGATATTCATTACCCTGCTTGGTTTTAGGTAATGGTCTAACACAGTCAATCAAAATCTGTGAAAATAGCTCCTCAACTACAGGAGGGGGACTCCTTGGAGCAATCGGAGGTTTTTGATTTGGTGTCCCCATGATCTGGCAAACAGGACACGAGTGACAAAAAGCCAACACTTCCTTGTGGAGCTTCAGCCAAAAAAAATGCCTCATAATTCCCCCTTGAGTCTTCTGAATACCAACATGTCCTGCCAGGGGAACCTCATGAGCTAACCACAGTCCCACCGCTTGTTCCACTCTAGTCCTTAAGTGCTGGCTGATCCAAAGCTCTCCTATAATGTATCAGCATAACCTCCTGTATATAAAATCCTTTAACCATTTCTTTACTCCCCTCAAATGAGGAAGCAGTTTCTCTAACAGAAGCTAAAACAGGATTTCTCTTTTGTTCCTCAATCAAAACTTCACAAGTAAACTCAGGACCCTCTATGCCTCTAAACAATTTCACAAGGCCAAACGGATATCAGGTCCTGCATGCTTAACCGAGGAAAGCAGGGCCACTGTCCCTGCTTTATGGGCTGGTCGTTGGCCAGTTTTTTTTTGTTTTTTTTTAATTAAAAATTATAAATTAAATATATTGGCCTCGAGGTGCATCCAAGGTGCGTCGGGCTGCCGGGAAAACACCCAGTATGCCAGATTACCAGCCCACTTCTGCTCGGAGGAGAAGAACGTTGCCATATTCTCCACGTACCCCTTTTAACAGTACCAAATTTTTTGTAATTGTTGCTTGAGGCAAGTTGACGACTCCAGCTAAGTGAACAGACTGAGCTGAACCAGCGTCTCTCAAAATTGTCACAGAGTCACTTGATGCTTCTTCAATAAGGCTAGGCATTCCTCTGATTTAAAGTTCGTATAGACAGGGGAAACTGCTTCAGTGGTGTGTAATGGAGACAGTTTCTCCAAATCCGAGTCTCTCTTGGTGTCAGGTACAAGACTTATAGGTCAGCTTGCAACGCCATTAGAATGCTCCTTCTTCAGAAGAGCAGGACATCATGATTTAACATGGTCAGGCTTCTTACAGTTGTGGCAAATAATGTCCTTGCCAGCCATAAGACCCTTTGGATTTTTCACCACATGTTTACCAGCAATGCACAGGTCACTTGGGTTTTTTGGTTCACTCTCATTTCTCTGCTCATTACCAGACATCTTTGTATTCTGAAACAAATTGTTGTGCTAAAAATTATGTACCAGGACATAGTTGCCTGCAAACTCTGCAGCCTCCTTAGCCTCCTCAATGTCTTGCTCATTGATATATGCTGCTGAATGCTTCAGCGCACCTAATACAAACTTCCAACAGAATTAGTCTTTTCATATCCTGATAAGTGCATACCTCACTCATTCACAACCACTTCTTGAACAAAACAGCTTGTGGTCAGGTCAAGATGGGTTTGGTCTTGACCCAGTCAGCTGTTCTGAAACTGCTGCTTATAGGCTTCTGGCACAACCTTATAGATCTTTAGCCCCACACGCCCCCTAGTCAAGTTTGGATCGCAGGAGCACAGAACCACCCAGTGACAAAGTAAGATTTAAATTATAAATGTTCTTTTATTTAATTTTTTTTAAAAAAAAAGAACACTAAAAAGACAACAAATACAAGAAATGAATGCTATATCAAATAAAATGTCCTTAAAGTGGTGTGGCCACCATAAAACAGAATGCCAGGCAATTTTTTGGTGTGTGCATCATTTATGGTCAGATTTCTTCTCCATCAGGGCAGGATCTAAGTAAGGCTTTGCTTTTAATTGCTTCAGCTGCCGCGATTTCTATTTACTCTGTTGTCGTTCACTGTCCATAACTTACTTTGCGGTAGGTTCTTTTGGGTTTGCTTTTTGACTAGGTTTCTTTGTCAATTTATAACTGTGTGTTCTGTCTGGTAGTGTCGCTAGTTTATTTTACTCGGTAGTTTGAATTCCTGTCGCGTCAGATGTTGAGTTACTGATTTGCGCTTGTTTGTTAGTTTTCGCCACAGCTGGTTTGTTCTTGTTCCTGAGGGGGCAGGGCTGTAGCCACCCCGTAAGCTGCAAGCGCTGTGAGTCACAAGGCTCTTTAGGAATAGTGCCTCCGCTAAGTGGCCTTGCTGGGATGGGCTTCAAGGGATCCGCACTCACATGATTCGAGTCCTACCTGCCTGACCGTTCTTACCAGGTTTCTTGGAGGGAATTGGTCTCTGCCCCCCACCCTTTCTACACTGGGGTCCCACAAGGTTCCGTACTTGGTCCACTCCTTTTCTCTTTTTACACTAGATCAGTCAGACAAGTTATCTCTGCCCAGGGTCTTTCTTACCACTGCTACACCGATGACACACTGCTGTTCTTCTCCTTCTCCCCCTCTGATTCTCAGGTCCAGCCACGCATTGCAGCCTGCTTAGCCGACATTGTCCACTGGATGTCTGCTAACCATCTCAAGCTCAACCTAGAGAAAACTGAGCTTCTCTTTTTTCCTTCTAAGAGCTCCCCAACGATCAACGGCTCGATCACCATTGAGGGATATGTGGTGTCCCCCTCCACAGCAGCCAGAAACCTTGGCATGACCCTGGATGACCAGCTGAACTTCTCAAACCATATTACGGCAGTCACCTGATCCTGTAGATTCTCCCTCTTCAACATCAGGAGAATACGCCCCTTCCTCACGCAACAAGCAACCCAGCTCTTGGTCCAAGCACTTGTCATCCGCCACCTCGACTACTGCTACGCCTCACTGGCTGGCCTACCAGCCTGTGCTATCAAGCCACTCCAGCTTGTTCAGAATGCCGCTGCACGCCTGGTATTCAACCTCCCAACTCTCATGTCACTCCGCTTCTTACCACACTCCACTGGCTTCTGATAGCAGCCCGCATCCAGTTCAAGACACTGGTGCTGGCCTACCAGGCCACAAGAGGCTCTGCCCCATCTTACCTTCAGTCTCTGATAACTCCTTACATCCCAGCCAGAGCTGTCTGCTCAACCACCTCTGGTCTGCTGGCGGCCCCCTCACTTTGGGAACCTGGCAGCCATTCCTCTTGACCGCGCCTCTTCTCTGCCATTGTTCCGCAGTGGTGGAATGACCTTCCTCACTCAGTCAGGACTGTGGAATCTCTTGCCATCTTCCACAGGGAACTGAAACCCACCTTTTCAGAACACACCTGTCCCCCACTGCCTAACCTCTCTTCCTATGTCACAAAAAAAATGTACTAACCTCGTCCCTATGTCGCAGGTCTTGTTTATTTATTTATCGTTTATTGTCACAGAATTCCAGGAGCGTGATACTGAGGGTAATTAGTCTTATTGTGATCTTTCACTTATGAGGTAATGTGATCTGATTGATGCACTTATTGTAAGTTGCTTTGGTTAAAACCATGCTAAATGCAAAGTTGTAAATTGTAAGTTCAAAATACACTCTTGTTGTGGGGAAGGGAGAAGACTGCAGAGGGATGCAGGGAAAGAGAAAGAAATGAATCGTTTGTTCTCCAGGGCGGAGAACAGGGTGTGAGCATTATCTTCATTGGGCGACTCATCAAGAGACCAGTCAAGTGTCAGGAAAAAGAACTGACCTAGGGAAAGGTAAGAGGAGAGGAAAGATTTTTTTTTATGTCTGTTCTTGCCCTCCTAAAGACTTGACCTGAGCTGCCTCCCTCACTGAGCTCTGTCAACTCGGTAGTCCAGAGAGAGAGTTCTCCCCCACCACCCAATGAGTCCAGGGTTCAACATCTCACTGGACCCTTGGAGACCCACTGGAGCTGATGATCAGCCCTCCAAGGTCAACCAGCACCAGTCCCAGTCCACACTGACCACCTCCACATTTACCCAATCTGATGATAAAGGACCCTCCTGAAGGTTTAAACTTACCATTGGCCTAAAGTCTCCTCGTTCTCCCACCATACCTGGTGGAGAATGTGAGCAGAAGTAGAGACTATAGCAACAAGACAGCATTTGGACCTGAGGGAGGTTCCCCAGCACTGGAAGACTTCTTGCAGTGGCTTCTACAGGCTTCCATTCAGAACAGGACACCCAGCAGGTCTCAAGTCTCTGTCAGGCTAGGATGCATCCATTGATCACAAAACTGACAGAGGTGGATGATGTTGAAGCATAGCTCTGCACTTTTGACTATAAATAGTGATATTGGGCTCTAAATAAACTTATGGTATTATTATTATTATTATTATTATTATTATTATTATTATTATTAACAGGCACCCTATGTCCTACCTTTGCTGTCAGTGGAGGATTATGACTCTCTAAAGCTAAATGGGCCTCTGTCCTGTTACAACTGCTCAACATTTCCATGAGTGGATCTACAAAACTGATCTCCCTTTCCAGCCTTAGATGTCCCAGCTGAATAGAGTCGCACAATGTTGCCTTCGCCCAGAGTGCCATAGTGCCCAGTAGGTCATTGGGTTAGGGTTGGGTTAGGGTTAGGGTTAAGGTTGATGGCTAAGACTCACTTCCTCCACACTCTCCCTAAAGCAGAGAGGAAGGCAGTCGGCCTGAGCAACCTCTGTGACAAAGCTGGGATGGTAGAGGCTGCAGAGCATGCTGTGGCCACCCTGGCACTAGTAAAAAAAAAAGGCCAAAGGGAAGAAAGAAACTTCCTAGTGTCCAGAAGAGGACCCCAGAAGATGTGGAATTATCATTGGCAGGGCACAGCAGAGGGCACCTCAAAGCCAGAGCACAAGGTGCAAACAGCTTTTCTGCAGAATTAGCTAATGCCTGTGAGTTAATGTGACAGCTATCTAGTGCCTGGATTGGATTAACTGGTTGAAAGTCTAGGTAAAGCAAGATTACATGAAAGCACACTATAGCATATGATGGACATCATCTTCCAGCTCCACCAAGCCTATGCTTCCGCCTGCCTGGACAATGTAGTTTTCCCTGTAGAGGGCTGGGGTGAGCACTTTGTGTGGCCGTGGAAGGTGCTGAAAACAATCCAACCAGCAGGCCGCTGCTAACCCCACGCAGTATCGCTTAGGCTTGTGAGAGGCCCGATACCTCGGATTTGAGGTTGGAAGGGGACTACTGCGACCACAAGAGAAGAAGGTAGAGGCGGTGAGGAGGTTCCTGCATCCACCAAAAACTAGGCACAGGCTTGCTAGGGTTTACAGGATACTATCAGTGTTTTTTCCTCCACAGCTGCACCACTGTCAAACCTGATAAGGAAGGGACAAGCAGAGAGAGATCAGTGGACCACCCCAAGGAGACACATCTGCTGCTGCCAGCTGGGTAGTCTCAGTACTCACCTTCCTCAACTGTGTTGTCCGCACTCAACTGAAGCTGATGATCAGCCCTCCAAGGGCAACCACCACCAGCCCCACTCCACAATGACCACCTCCACACCAGCACCCTGAGCACCAGCTAAACCAACACGGCACCTCTCACCGATACTTCTTTCCCAATCTGACAAAACAGCACCCCTGACCAATGTCTCTTACCCAATCTGACAGTAAAGCACCCTCACCCCTCTGAGGGTCTAAACTTACTTTTGGTCACTGTGCGTTGAGGTCACCTTGATATCCGATCACTCAGACCACATTCGGAGGTGGTCTGGATCACATATGACCACATTCTTTTAGCAGTGCAAATGCGAATGTGATCTCGACCACGTTGAACGACCACCCACTCAACTGACATTGAGGTAAATAAATCATGTTACGAGTCTACGGGTTAAACAAAACACTTCTGAAATGAATATTTGACCCCTGAACAACACATGATACCAAATCGCTAATAAACCACACCACAAATTTACAACAATAATTCTATTCATGTAGACATTTAATATACATAATGTATCGTGTCGTCTACAATCAGTTTGAGCCGAGGTACACGGGCAACGCATAGCTTATCTCTATTAGCGGGCTCGGTTAGCCAGACGTATTGTCAAAGGATTAGATAAACCGCAAAACAGGAATTTCATTCTTTCACACCTTACTTTTTTAAAGTATGCAGTATCTTTAACAGCTGTTTCACAGTTTGGTGGCTCTGAACGTGATAGTTAACATTAGTAACTGACGACACAATTTGACGCATTTCCTTTGAAAATCTTCCAGATTTCATGCCGTTACATATTTCATACGACACCTGTCAAAAACGACAATGCATTTGGTCTTTGCAAACGGAAATGATGTACGTATTTATTTGCATATAGAGCGGGAAGTGAGGTCCAATCACAGGTGGTCACTCGAGACGTGGAGACGGGTTCTAAAGCCCTGGTGTAAACGGACACACTTTAGAGCTGTCCACTTGTGATTGGATCACCAAAGTCAGATCCAATGCAAGGTGTAAACAGGGCCTCTGTCTTTCCCTGGCTTCTCTGTTTCTCTCCCTCTCTCTCTCTCTCTCTCTGTCTCTCCCCCTCTGTCTTTCTCTGGGTTCTCTGTTTCTCTCCCTCTCTCTCTCTCCCCCTCTGTCTTTCTCTGAGACCTGATAGAGAGAGAGCTGACAGTGCAGTTTTTCTCACTGCTGTAAGAGAGTGAGAGAATAGAGGGATGGGGGTTAATTATTAGTTTTAACAGCTCTGTCAGGACACAAGCAGAGAGAAAGTAACCGTTTGACTGTCTGTGTTAAAACCATTAGTCAGGGCACATGACTGACAGGAGGCAATATGACTGAATATATGCACAGGTGACAGAGAGAGGCAGTTAGAGTGGATATTTGTGAGCGTAAAAGTATGAAGAGGTGAGAGGGTGTGGGGGTAAAAGTGTGAGGAGGTGAGAGGGTGTGGAGGTAAAAGTGTGAGGAGGTGAGAGGGTGTGGGGGTAAAAGTGTGAGGAGGTGAGAGGGTGTGGGGGTAAAAGTGTGAGGAGGTGAGAGGGTGTGGGGGTAAAAGTGTGAGGAGGTGAGAGGGTGTGGGGGTAAAAGTGTGAGGAGGTGAGAGGGTGTGGAGGTAAAAGTGTGAGGAAGTGACAGGGTGTGGAGGTAAAAGTGTGAGGAGGTGAGAGGGTGTGGGGGTAAAAGTGTGAGGAGGTGAGAGGGTGTGGGGGTAAAAGTGTGGGGAGGTGAGAGAGTGTGGAGGTGAAAGTGTGAGGAGGTGAGAGGGTGTGGGGGTAAAAGTGTGAGGAGGTGAGAGGGTGTGGGGGTAAAAGTGTGAGGAGGTGACAGGGTGTGGGGGTAAAAGTGTGAGGAGGTGACAGGGTGTGAGGGTAAAAGTGTGATGGATGCTCTAATAGGTGTATAAATAAGCTACAGTTAGTTCAGAATGCAGCAGCCAGAGTTCTTACAAGAACCAAAAGATATGATCACATCACTATCTTATCCACACTGCACTGGCTCCCAGTCAAATCTCGTATTGATTATAAAATCTTACTATTAACCTATAGAGCACTAAATGGTCTCTATGTTTAAGTCAAGGCTGAAAACTTATCTGTTTAGCCAAGCCTTTTGCTAACAGCTCTTTACTAGGTAAAGGAGCAGATCTGGAGGGTTCTTGGGCATAGAATGTTTGGTGAACTGGGATGTTTGGATGCTGTGGCCCCCCACTCTAAAATGTTCACTCGGGTTTGTTGACGGTGGAGTGGGTGGCCGCCTTGTGTCCCAGAGTGCCCTCATGTCCGTGTTACCTTCTAGCTCTCCCTTTTAACTATGCTGTAATAGCTAGTCTTGCTGGAGTCCCTGCCTGCACTCGGCACATGATGTATATTTTCACTTAACCATTATGTGGAAATGAACATCTAACAATGTCTCTATCTCTCTCTCTCTCTCTCTCTGTCGAGCCACACATGCTACTCGCCACACATGCTACTCCTGAGATACCAGTGATCCTGACTCCTCCCGCCCTCTGGACTGACCCATCCTGGTGTTATCATCTTTCATCCCCCTGTCAGCCTCCTGTCAGCATCGCCATCCCCTTTGTTCATGCTCTGAATTTACTTACAATTGTAACTGCCCGCTGGGTCCGCACCTATTGCACACCTGTCTGGCCAAGGAGGGGTCTCCTCTCTCTGTGGTCCTTCTCAAGATTTCTCCCATTTTCCCATTTCCCTTTTGGGTTTTTGGGGAGTTTTTTCTTGCCCGCCATGAGAATTAAGTCGGGGGTGCCGTCCTGTTTTGATTTTGACTGCTGTGGCCTGTAAAGCCCTTTGAGACTGTAAATAGTGATACTGGGCTCTAAATAAACTTGAAACTTGAAACTTGATGGGAGGACTTCATTTGAGAAATAAAAGATTGTAAAGCTGAATGTTACACATAGAGGTCTAGACATACATGGAGCATGATCATCCACAGCCACACAGTCTCATGGAGTTTTGTTCTTTTCTCCTCACAGTCCTGATTGGACAGAGAGTGTCCAATCAGGCTGGAATGCCAAGCTCTGAGGACTGAAAATATACTGTTAAAAGAAAATAATGAACAGAGCTGAACTGAACGAGATGAGTCTACAAAACAATAATTAAATTCAGTCTTTGGGAATGATTCACCCGTAATAAAAATTTCATGGCACTTGCAGGATAACTGCTGTTTATCATAAAGGTATAATTTAATGAATGAGGTGGTGCCTTTCAAAATTCATTTACACAATGATAATGTAGCTAACTCTCAGTTAACCAAAGATACGGACTAGCTAACGCGACATAGAAGTTAGTACACCGATTACATTACGCTGCCCATTGCTTATGCTAGCGTTAACTAAGATAAAGTGACACTTACCCTTCCAGTGACGACAAAGCAGTTTTCAGCCAGTAGAGTCCAAAGTTGAATATTCATCACGAATCCAAATTTCGTCCGTTTGCACCCCTCCAGGCTTTTGTAGGCTTTCAAAGACTCCAGATTAGGACGAGGGAAAGTTGATCGAGTAATTGTAGGTGTCTGGATAGTTGCGTGTCTGGAACGTTGTCTGTGACGGCTGTTTCAATACTCGTGAAGAGCACCCCGGGGGCATTATGAGGGACAATAATGTTTAATCCATCAAGTTTTGCAATATAGTGTTCAATGTGCTTGGTATTAAAGTGCCAAGTGAACTCTGACAGCTTGAAATCTACACTGGCACCTACACTGGAGCTCTTTAAACAGTGACAGACAGACAGACAGTTTAACCTCTGACCTTATAAACAGTAGTGTGAGAGACAGACAGTGTAACCTCTGACCTTGTAAACAGTAGTGTGAGAGACAAAGAGTGTAACCTCTGACCTTATAAACAGTAGTGTGAGAGACAGACAGTGTAACCTCTGACCTTATAAACATTAATGTGAGAGACAGACAGTGTAACCCAGGTATGTGCACATGCTTTGTGTGAAAGATATGTTGTCCTGTATGTGTGTGTGTGTGTGTGTAATTCTCAGTCATTTCCCTCTGAGATGACAGTATCAGATAGACAGGAAGCCGACCGGAAACCACCAGCATCTGCACTTCCTGTTGGTTGCTATAGTAACCTGCATCACAGCCCAGTGGCACATGCTGTTTTTCTAAATGTGGGCATTGCCATGGCTACAGGAGTTTGGGTTAACCAGCCTCCATCTGAATCTGTTTAAAAACAGGATCAAAACAGATGTGTTACAAACGACTAACTCATGATCACAGCACATTTTAAATTCAGCATCATTGTTCTCATACCATTACAGCGTGGCTGATTTCATAATGTCTCATTATGAGTCCTGGATACTTTATAAATGTTTGGAAATGTTTATTTAACATAAATAAATTCTCCTGATTGTTGACATAAATCAGTAAAGTGGTGAAGGTTTAAGGATAATAAATATGTCACTATAATATTAAAAATATTTATAATTTGCGTATGATGAAGGCAGGAGAGGAGAATACTCAGACAGAGATCTGTGTCACTTGCTATACACATCTCTCCTTATCCCTCCTCCCTCACCTCCTCCTCCCTCATACACTAATTCGCCTCCTCCCTCATATACAAATTCACCTCCTGTCTTATATACAAATTCACCTCCTCCTCCCTCATATACAAATTCACCTCCTCCCTCATACACAAATTCACCTCCTCCCTCATATACAAATTCACCTCCTCCGCCCTCATATACAAATTCACCTCCTCCTCCCTCATACACAAATTCACCTCCTCCCTCATATAGTAATTCACCTCCTCCTCCCTCAAATACAAATTTACCTCCTCACCTCCTCCTCCCTCATACACAAATTCACCTCCTCCCTCATACACAAATTCACCTTCTCCCTCATACACTAATTCACCTCCTCCCTCATATAGTAATTCACCTCCTCACCTCCTCCTGCCTCATATACAAATTCAGCCCCTCCTTGTGACATACTAATACAAGTTTGGACATGGGAATTTTGAAATCATGTATTCAGAACGTGTACTTGCCAGTGGAATCAGTGACTCAACAATGATCTCTCCTGTCCTGGAAAATAACAAAGATAAGAGATAAATGAATACACTTCACCATGCACTTGTCACAGAATCAACTGAGTGATTCTTTCGTTCCAGATGGGCTCTAAGACATAAGTGCTTTGGTCATGACCCCTGCTTTGGTCATGACCCCCGCTTTGGTTGTGACCTCTGCTTTGATCGTGACTGGAGTTATCAAAATGCCTGATCAATCCTATTCCTCTTTTAGCCTCAGGTCAGAAAACTGTTAAATATGATAAACATGCAGTCTGATCACCTCCAGGGCCCATTATTAAACTGTGACTGGTCCAACTATATGTTTATTTCAAATCACCGTTTCAAATTTCAAGTCTCAAAGATTCTGTTATACCTGGCACTGCAGTCAAAGCCTCTGTATTTTCTGTTTACTCTGATCTTTCATTTTATTCTCACATCAGAGACATTTGTAGACTAAACTTCCTCCACTTAAGAAACATTTCCAGTATTAGGACTTAAGTGAAGACTGAAAGAGGACTAAAATAAGAACATTTTACAGAATTAAAACAAAACAAAACAATGGATTGACTGGACATTGAGAAGTCCTTAGATGCAGACCACACACACACAAGGAAAACATATATATATATATATATATATATATATATGTGTGTGTGTGTGTGTGTGTGTGTGTGTGTGTGTATATATATATGCATGCATCTTTTTGATGAGCAAACAAAGCGGTGTTTATATTGGTTTTATATTGGTGTTTATATTGGAACTCTTATGTACTTTCCTGAGGGGAGAAGTTGGTATACTGGGTCCAATACATGGGTCTATAGATGGCACCAGATTGGCCTGGTGTGGGCCATTGAAGATCATGTTAGCTGTATGCAACAGGAGTTCTAATGCTCATTTACAACGCAAATACATACACACACATAGGTTTGACACTCATATTCATCTAATGTTAACAGTAATCCACTAGATGCTCACTCATGAGATTTCCACTAGAGTGTGAAATTTGACAGGTCATCCCATATACTCTCAAAAAGAAGGCTATTGCAGCTGGGGGATAGGGAGTCTCAGAACCGCCAAACCCAGACGGGACTGACTGAATCTCTCTGACTGGCACCACCAAGTCACAACAGGAAACCTCTGATTACTTCCTGTCAGTTCAAACAAACAAAGACCCACATATGTCGGAGAAGAGTTTCCCAGCCATTGGCCACTGATATGTTTGGGCGAGAGCTAATACTGTAATATAGACACTATGAGGCTAAAGATAAAACTGAGAGAGAGAAGGATGAGTCCAGGCTAACAGAGGAACAGAGAAAAAATGTGATAGAAAAAAAACTAACAACAGTACAATAACTGACAACAGTTAATTAAGAGGGCAGAGAAAGAAATAAAGAGAGAGAGACAGACAGACAGACAAACACAGAGAGAAAGATAGACAGACAGAGGGAGCGAGAGAGTGACAGCGAGAGAGAGAGTGTGTGTTTTTCACAGAGTGGGGCGTGCCCTCTTTAGGTCAGTTCCTTGAGGAAATGCAACTGAAATGAAGTGAATTTTAGAGCTGAGACAGAAGCTGACTCCTGCAGTTTGGTGAAAAAGGGTTAAAGGGTAAGGTTAAAAGGGTTAGAAGTTGGTCTCTTTAAAAAGCTCCATTTCAACATACAACCCTCTGAAAATCACACACAAGGGGACATACAAGCATTCCGCGACACTGCGCTGACGAAAGGTAAGGACAATCTCTTTCATGAACTCCATCAGTGTACGCAGTTCTGGTGTGTGTGCGTGTGTGAGTGTGTGTGTGTGTTTGTGTGTCAGCATGTGTGTGTGTACTCTGTCTGTTACTTACCTTAATTTGTCCTATCACGCTAATTTTGACAAATATGACCCTCCCCCCCCACACACACACACTCACACACACACATTCAGACACACACACACACACACACACACACACACATTAGCAGCGTGATTGAGATGTTAGCCCGGTGTGGAACAACACAGAACACAGACAGGCAGCAGTGGACCTGACACTGGGATAAAATCTTCCCTTTCATCATCAGATTTTTATTTTAATTCCAAACGGAAAAGAGGAGAGAGCACAGACAGGCAGCACTGGACCTGAGTGAGGCAGTCAGTTCAAAGCCCAGTCAACATCATGCTACTGGAGTCTGGTGCCCAGGGGTTTGTGTGTGCAGCACACTGTGGCACTGAAAACCAAACTTTACAGTTTCAGGAAGAGAACGGTTTGTCTCTCATTACACTTCCTCTAAATGCCTGTCTGTTCAGAATGACACTGAGTGACAGAGTGCTCTCTGACACACACACACACACACACATACACACACACACACACTCATAGACACACGTACAGACAGTCATGCATGCACACATTCTCACACACACACACGCCAATACATGCATGCATGTCCATGCACACACACAAACACACACATATGGTCATGCATGCCACATTCTCACACACACACTAATACACGCACGCACACACATGCACACACACACACACACACATACACACACTCATAGACACACATACACACGGTCATGCATGCACACATTCTCACATACACACTAATACACACACGCACATGCACACATACGCACACACACATTCCCACAAAACTAATACATACATGCATACACAGACACACACACACACACACACTTCTTGTTCTTAGTTTACACTTCTGGTTTGATGGTTGTAGCTTTGCATTCCAGTTCCTCTTGTTTCCACTGAACTCTGTGGTCATAACAGATCACCTAGCATCAGTGTGTGTGTGTGTGTGTGTGTGTGTGTGCCAACCCTAGGCAGTGGAAGATAATGACTGAGCTTTCTGTCATGCTGTCCCTGCGAGATGGCAAAATCTCAGCACGCGACACACTTCTTGTTCCCCGACCTGTGCTGATCCCTGGTCTCTGGGCTGATCCCTGGTCTCTGTGCTGATCCCTGGTCTCTGGGCTGATCCCTGGTCTCTGTGCTGATCCCTGGTCTCTGGGCTGATCCCTGGTCTCTGTGCTGATCCCTGGTCTCTGTGCTGATCCCTGGTCTCTGGGCTGATCCCTGGTCTCTGTGCTGATCCTTGGTCTCTGTGCTGATCCTTGGTCTCTGGGCTGATCCCTGGTCTCTGGGCTGCTCCTGGTCTCTGTGCTGATCCCTGGTCTCTGGGCTGATCCCTGGTCTCTGTGCTGATCCTTGGTCTCTGGGCTGATCCTTGGTCTCTGGGCTGATCCTTGGTCTCTGGGCTGATCCTTGGTCTCTGTGCTGATCCCTGGTCTCTGGGCTGATCCTTGGTCTCTGGGCTGATCTGGTCAGGTGTAGGTTACTGATCAGGTGTAGATTACTGCTCAGCAGGGGAAACTAAGACCTGAAAACATGTAGAGAGATTCTGGTTTTGAGAGCATGTTTCTCTGACTTAAGATTACACAAGTGTGTCTGGTTGAAACTGGAATTTCAGAGAGAAATGTGTGATTGTGAAATTGGTGGCAGTTTTAGGGAAGCGACGTTGGCCTTGCAGACACAGGGGCCCCACTACAGAGAGTAAACGCATACAGTAAAAGTGTTAAAGACACTCAGGTCTGAGACTAAGATTCTGATGTTTGTGGAGATACATCCACTAGACAAACTCTTCTCTCAGTCATCATATTCTTAAAATGACCAAAAGCATCTGCCAAATGAATAAATATAGATGTAATATTATGAATAAATGTAAATGTAATATATACATTTTCAGTAAATATGTTTTACTTGATTGAGTTAGAATGTAGACGGAGTGTTTTATAGATAGACACAGGTTATTTTTTGATTGTCTCACTCTGAAGACAGGCAGTTATTTTACATTATCATTTAATGTCTTTAAAGAGGGAAAAACGGTGACAACAATGTTTTAGATGCTGTGAGTGAGGGTTTGAAACAGTGACAGAATGAACGAGCTTGAATTAGAAGGAGTGAACCTGAGATGAGTGAATTAGAATCGAATTAGAGGGAGAGAACCTGAGCAAAAGAGACGAGTGAATAAGACATAAAAGTTGTTATCTTTGTCTTGTCTGTTTCCTCTCTCTGACGGTTACACACAGGAAATCATTACTTCCTCAAAAAAGCGTCTCAGCATTTTTTTTTTTTCAGAGTAAGCAGAGAGAGAAGGGGGGGGGGGGGGGGGGGGGGGGGTAAAAAAAAAAGTTAAAAAAGGTAAAAATGAAAATGCCGTTTATGTCAGGCTGTTGAAAGCGGTTAGGGTTAGGGTTAGGGTCAGGGTTAGGGTTAGGGTTATATATGTATATGTATTTTATCTCTTGTCATGTGAATTCAGCGATGACAGTGAATCAGCTCTGGATGACATTAAGTATAGAGCTGTTTGTAAGTAGTATGCATTTGAATGTGTGCGTGTGTGTGTGTGTTGGGGGGGGTTAAATTTCTCTTAGTAATTTAATCAAATGATGAATGATGGATAGGTTAAGGGTGGTTCAATGTGCTAATATTGAGCTAATACAGACAGCGGAGTAAAGACAATAATGTTAGCATGTTAATTCTCAGCTGATACAGACAGCGGAGTAAAGACAATAATGTTAGCATGTTAATTCTCAGCTGATACAGACAGCGGAGTAAAGACAATAATGTTAGCATGTTAATTCTCAGCTGATGCAGACAGCGGAATAAAGACAATAATGTTAGCATGTTAATTCTCAGCTGATACAGACAGCGGAATAAAGACAATAATGTTAGCATGTTAATTCTCAGCTGATACAGACAGCGGAATAAAGACAATAATATTAGCATGTTAATTCTCAGCTGATATAGACAGCGGAGTAAAGACAATAATGTTAGCATGTTAATTCTCAGCTGATACAGACAGCGGAGTAAAGACAATAATGTTAGCATGTTAATTCTCAGCTGATGCAGACAGCGGAATAAAGACAATAATGTTAGCATGTTAATTCTCAGCTGATACAGACAGCGGAGTAAAGACAATAATGTTAGCATGTTAATTCTCAGCTGATACAGACAGCGGAGTAAAGACAATAATGTTAGCATGTTAATTCTCAGCTGATGCAGACAGTGGAAAGGACAGCTGTTTTACGGTGAGAACTCTGTGTTGGGAAGATGAAAACCTGGTGAATGACTCAGTCATTTGAGTGACTGATAAAATTTGTCTTGAGGGAACAGACAGTCACCACAAAAAGGTCCGCCACAAAATGTTCACATGGAGTCACCTGAGGTCAGCTGGGGTCACGTGAGGGTTGTATCAGTTGTGTTAGCAGTGCCCCTCCACCCTATGATAATTACACTGTTTTAATGAGGGTCAGTCTCCGCAAAGTGCTGCTGTGGCATGTGTGTGTGTGTGTACATGTGTATGTGTGTGTATTACTGGCTTATTAAACGCCGGTTGACTGAGTTATGTGTAGTACCGGTTTTCTGCTTTTGTTCCCTCTGTTCTGTAGGTTGGAAAGTGTCTGTTTGTCCCTTGTTGAGCTGTGAAGTTGAAGTGAAACGTCTGTGCGTTAATTCCCTGGTTCTGTCCGATGTGTGGTCTCTGTAGTAATCATATGGTTCATTTCCCTTTGCCCTTTGGCTTGTGTTTGAGAGACCCCTGACAGTAAAGGCTTCTTCTCCACATGCACTGAGCTTCTCCGTCTGTGCCTGACAGTCTGTGTCTCACCAGATAAAAACAAAAAACAAAACTTAAACATGACATGAGCCCAGTAAAGACAGGAAACTGGTAGACAAACTGGAAGAGTCCTTTCGTGTCAGGTGTCCCATAACCTTTGACATTCAGTTCATCCAGAGGGTTACACACACACACACACACTCAGAGAGAGAGAGAGAAAAACGTCCCAGAGTACTGCGGGAGTAACTGTGTCTGTCTTTCCTGACCTTGGCCAGGCCATTGTCACTGAAAACCTGTAAATTACATCTGAACAACACTGAGGCTGCCCAGCTACACAGCCTCTTCCTGTCTTTGTGTCTCTCAGTAAACAGAACAATAAACACCTTTATACACACGTCACAATACACACCTTTATATACACACGTCACAATACACACCTTTATACACACGTCACAATACACACCACCTTTATTCACAATAAACACCTTTATACACACGTCACAATACACACCTTTATACACACATCACAATAAACACCTTTATACACAAGTCACAATACACACCTTTATACACACGTCACAATACACACCTTTATACACACGTCACAATACACACCTTTATACACACGTCACAATACACACCTTTATACACACGTCACAATACACACCTTTATATACACATGTCACAATACACACCTTTATACACACGTCACAATACACACCTTTATACACACGTCACAATACACACCTTTATATACACATGTCACAATACACACCTTTATACACATATCACAATACACACCTTTATATACACTACACAATACACATCTTTATACACACGTCACAATACACACCTTTATACACACATCACAATACACACCTTTATACACACGTCACAATAGACACCTTTATACACACGTCACAATACACACCTTTATACACACGTCACAATAAACACCTTTATACACACGTCACAATACACACCTTTATATACACGTCACAATACACACCTTTATACACACATCACAATACACACCTTTATATACACACATCACAATACACACCTTTATACACACGTCACAATACACACATTTATACACACATCACAATAAACACCTTTATACACAATAAACATCTTTCTACACGTCACAATACACACCTTTATATACACGTCACAATAAACACCTTTATACACACGTCACAATAAACACCTTTATACACACGTCACAATAAACACCACCTTTATTCACAATACACACCTTTATACACACGTCACAATACACACCTTTATACACACGTCACAATACACACCTTTATACACACGTCACAATACACACCTTTATATACACGTCACAATACACACCTTTATACACACATCACAATACACACCTTTATATACACACATCACAATACACACCTTTATACACACGTCACAATACACACATTTATACACACATCACAATAAACACCTTTATACACAATAAACATCTTTCTACACGTCACAATACACACCTTTATATACACGTCACAATAAACACCTTTATACACACGTCACAATAAACACCTTTATACACACGTCACAATAAACACCACCTTTATTCACAATACACACCTTTATACACACGTCACAATACACACCTTTATACACACGTCACAATACACACCTTTATACACACGTCACAATACACACCTTTATACACACGTCACAGTACACACCTTTATACACACATCACAATACACACCTTTATATACACACATCACAATACACACCTTTATACACACGTCACAATACACACATTTATACACACATCACAATAAACACCTTTATACACAATAAACAT
The DNA here is from genome assembly GCF_902362185.1 of Chanos chanos. Classification (NCBI taxonomy): domain Eukaryota; kingdom Metazoa; phylum Chordata; class Actinopteri; order Gonorynchiformes; family Chanidae; genus Chanos; species Chanos chanos. Next base: position 444,062 of record NC_044506.1, on the reverse strand, counting down.
CTTTCTACACGTCACAATACACACCTTTATACACACGTCACAATAAACACCTTTATACACACGTCACAATACACACCTTTATATACACACGTCACAATAAACACCTTTATACACACGTCACAATAAACACCACCTTTATTCACAATAAACACCTTTATACACACGTCACAATAAACACCACCTTTATTCACAATAAACACCTTTATACACACGTCACAATACACACCTTTATACACAATAAACATCTTTATACACACGTCACAATAAACACCACCTTTATTCACAATACACACCTTTATACACGCGTCACAATAAACACCTTTATACACACGTCACAATACACACCTTTATACACAATAAACACCTTTATACACAATAAACACCTTTATACACAATAAACACCTTTATTCACCATAAACACCTTTATACACACATCACAATAAACACCTTTATACACACGTCACAATAAATACCTTCATTCACAATAAACACCTTTATACACAATAAACACCTTTATTCACAATAAACACCTTTATACTCACACGTCACAATAAACACCTTTATTCACAGTAAAAACCCTCATTCACAATAAACACCTTTATTTAACAAACACCTTTATTCACCATAAACACCTTTATTTACCATAAACACCTTTATTTACCATAAACACCTATACACGCACTTCACAGGCCCAGCGTTAGAACTGGCCTCATGTTCGCAGGTGCTCTGCTACAGTGCAGGTTTATACGATCTCTGACAGGTACCAGCTAAAAGAACAGAATGACATCCAGAATATATATCAATAATACTACACATACACAGAGTCTAAAACACTTACATTTATATTAATATTTCTGCACTGATTATGTCTGACTCTGTGCCTCCTGTCTGCCTTCCAGAGCCAAGATGGAGGGCTTCAGTTCCAAGACGATGGCGATGAAAGCCCAGAAAAAGATTCTGAGTCACATGGCCAGTAAGTCAATGGTCCAAATGTTCATTGATGACACTAGTAGTGAGGTTCTGGACGAGCTGTACCGGGTGTCTAAGGAGCACTCGGGGAATCGGGACGAGGCTCAGAAGGTGGTGAAGAACATGATTAAGGTGGCAGTGAAGGTCGGAGTTCTGTTTCGACACGAACGTTTCAGCTCCGAGGAGTTAGCAGTGGCACAGGACTTCAGGAAGAAGCTTCACCACGGAGCCATGACTGCCATCAGCTTTCACGAGGTAACCACAGCAACGTGATTTATTGATACTTAATCAGTTCATGACACATGTTGTCCCCAAGTTCTCCCGAAGAACTGTGAGGAGTGTGAACACACAAACACATCTGTTTCTTTCAACACACTGCCCTGAATTTCTCACCAGTAAAGTTCAGCACAAACACACACACGTGCACACACACACACAAACACACGCATGCATAGACGTGCACACACACACATACACACACACACACGCATACCCACGCGCGCACACACACACACACACACACACACACACACAAGCACGCATGCATATCTATTGCAGTAAAGTTTCATCAGTTATTCATGGTTAATTCTTACAGCAACAAATGAACAGTTCTGCTGATAAAGGTTCATTGCACTAACTGCAGCTGATGGCTCAACATGCTCAGATTACTGTGTTAGCATTTAAAAGCCCTCCAGATTTAACACAACTGAGACTTTTGTTCCATAAAAAACTTAACAAAAACAAAAACAAAAAAACCTTATTCTTATAACTAAGTCGACGCTAGCCTAGTCTGATTCCAGGTAAGACTGGAGACTACTTTACGTTGAAGTTAGTTAAAGTAGTCTCCATATGGATGCTGAATGTCAGATCCCTCAGTCAGAGCAGTCTGATATAACTTCCGAACAGAAAACTGAAGATTTCAGCACTGAAACACTGCTTTATGTCTGTTAGCATGAAACTGAAGATTTCAGCACTGAAACACTGCTTTATGTCTGTTGGCATGAAACTGAAGATTTCAGCTCTGAAACATGCTTTATGTCTGTTAGCATGGAACTGAAGATTTCAGCACTGAAACACGCTTTATGTCTGTTAGCATGGAACTGAGGGTTTCAGCACTGAAACACTACTTTATAATAATAATAATAATAATAATAATAATAATAGATAGGTGGATAGATACATACATACATACATACATACATACATATATTGTCAACATCACAGTCAAGTCAGACAGGTAGGCTGATGTAAGCCCATGTAAAATTTTATTTATGTTAATGAGACAACCTTAAAATCTGCCCTTGCATGAATTGGGAGCCAATGAAGAGAAGCCAGGACAAGTGAAATTTGACCAAATTTCCTTGTTCTGGTCAGAATTCTGGCAGCAGCATTCTGGACCAGCTGAAGACTTACGCAGGTAATAGAGGCACGCAGGCCAGAGTAAAGAACATCGCAGTAATCGAGGCGAGACGTGACGAATGCGTGAACAATGGTTTCTGCATCAGCCATACTTAGAAAGGGCCTAATTTTAGCCATATTACAGAGGTGATAAAAGGCAGTTTGGTTGTGTTGTTGATATGAGTGACTAGCGAGAGACTAGAGTCAAAAATCGCACCACAGTTTTTAGCTGTAGAGTTTTGAGAGATGATGCAGCTGTCAAAATTTAGGGTAAGATCAATAAAAAGATGCTTATGCATAGGGTGGATCAATGACCAGCATTTCAGTCTTGCCTGCGTTAAGCATCAGGATATTTGAAGACGTCCAACCCTTAATAGCACAAAGACACACCTCAAGGTTAGCCAATTCAGAGCGGTCATTGTGCGGGATAGGTCATAAAATCTGAGTATCGTCAGCATGACAATGGAAGTCAATGTTGTAACTACGAATAATGTCACCCAAAGGGAGCATGTAAATAGAGAATAGAAGAGGGCCAAGGACTGACCCCTGAGGAACACCATAGTTAAGCTCACTGTATTCAGAGGTCACACTGTCATAGTGGACACATTGCTTTCTATCAAAGAGATAAGATTTAAACCAAGAGAGCGCCAGGCCACGAATGCCAATTTGATTTTCCAGGTGCTTTAACAAAATAGTGTGATTGACCAATATAAAATGCTGCACTCAGATCAAGCAGAATAAGAATAGAAGTAGCACCAGTGTCCATGGCTAATAAAAGATCGTTACTTTTGTAAGCGTGGTTTCAGTAGAGTGAAAATACCTGAAGCCTGACTGAAATATTTCAAACAGACTGTTAGAGGACATATGGGCTATCAGCTGAACTGCTACAATTTTTCAAGTATTTTTGAAAGAAACGGGAGATTAGAGATTGGCCTATAATTATTTAAAGCTTCAAGGTCAAGGTTTGGTTTTTTAAGTAAAGGCCTGATCACAGCTGTTTTAAAAACGGAGGGTAAAACACCAGAAACACAGCTTTATGTCTGTTAGGAAGATAGTGGTAGAGTAGGGACAGGCACTGACATACACATGACATGCTGGAGGGTGCCGACTACTTGGCTGTTGGACCTTCAACTAGTAGTCCAGCGTTCTTTCTCAAAACTACGTCACAGCCTGGATACAGCTCCGTGGCTAAGGAAGAAAAGAGTTAGGGAGGTTTTCGCACCATTCAGTATATTCTCCAAACTGGCCAGGACTCCTACAGTGGTTCAGCCTCAACTTCCACTGGGTTTGACTGCAGGTGACTGACTTAATGTTTTAAATGGGAAAAGAAAGACCAAAGATAAAATTCCAATTTCCTCCTCATCCTGCGGAGACGCTTCACTGGGTTATCCACAAAGTCTGGAGAACGATTTGATCCTTTTACTCCAGCTGGACTGTCAGAGTTTAGTGTTTTGATCACATCCTCCAAGCTTTCAATATGTTCCCACAACAATTTTTCAAAAATGTTACGTTCGATTTGACCACGCATTGATGAATATGATAATTCCCTCCCTAAACTTATGATCAGAGTATGAACAGAGACATCACAAACCTCTTGTTTTTCCTGTCTCTCTCAGGTGGAGTTCACATTTGATAAAGTGGTAATGGTGGATCTACTGGTGGAATGTCGGGACCTTTTGCTCAAACTGGTGGAAAAACATTTGACGCCCAAGACGCATGACCGTATTCGTCATGTCTTCAACCACTATGCCAACCCAGACCTGCTAACCCACCTATACGACCCAAAGCGGTCACTCTGGCCAAATCTGACCAAGATCTGTGCTGGACTCAACAAAATGATTGAGGAGGGGAAGCTCTGAGAACCAGTCCAAAGCAAGAGGGACTGAGAAACTGAGTCGGGTTTAGGCCTGGAATGGTTTGGGTTTGAAACGGTTTTGGTAATGATTTGGATTGGTTTGGAGTTTGGGTTTGGTTCTGCCAAAAGGTCTGGTTCCAGTTTGAGTTTTCAAGGGGACACTTCACGCTGTCTGAGCAGAGGGTGGTATGGATCTCATTTTATCTGATCAGTCTGAAATGTTTTAGACCATAACTGACGCCTGTGTCAGATATGTGTTCTGTCAGAGCTGTGTCTCCACAGCAGAACTCAGACTCAAAAGGAAGAATCTCTCCATCACTCCTCTTAAGTCTTCCACAGAACTGCCATGTTCTGATTTTAAATCTACTGCATGACAATCTGTGTGTGACAATCTCTGTATCTCATGAACTCAGACATCTGTATCCACTAAATGTACAGTACAAATCAAAGCCACACTGCTCCATGGGAATTTACTGTATAAATCATAGCCACAGTGCTCCATGGGAATTTACTGTATAAATCAAAGCCACAGTGCTCCATGGGAATTTACTGCAGTGGGTCAGAACATCTTGGGATTCTGCCTATGTGACACACAGGAAACTATGTAGATAACATAGCCAGGTCTAAAAATCCAAAATGGGATGGGGATTTTTTTGTTATTGGATATTCTGTGCTATTAATTATTAAAGATAAGATACTTTGTGTACATCTTTCATTCAATAAAGTCTCATTTTATTAGGGTTTGATGTTGAAATATGATTACTGAGAAATGAACACACACACAGACACACACACACACGCAGGTCCAAAATAAAAGATTTTTTTTCTCCTGAAATACCAAAACACCCATCTTCTTTTACTCAGGTGTCCTCTGGTTGGACAGGTTCACTAACAGATCACGTCTCAAATATGAAGATAACTTCTAAATCCAGCAGATGGCACTGTGGGTATACAGTGAGGGAGTAGCCAACATGAAAATAATCTCAAAACTACTGTGTTTACACTGTCGTTGAAAGTCTTCTTTCTGAACTAGCAGACATTAAATATTATTCACATCAATAATATAATTAAATAAACATAGAACCCTGATATGTCCAATAGAAGCACAATAGAAACCAACGACATTCTGTTAACTACTGATCAAAGACACAGACCTGTTACACACCCACATACACACAAACACATAGTTTCCATAGTTTCATTGTCTCTAATATTTCAGTTCCACCGATTCTAGAGTCCAAACTGACCGGTTTTGCTCAGAGGTTTCAAGAAATAGACTTAATAACACTGTTCTGTGACCCAGCAGAAAAAGACTGTTCCTATGGACAACAGCTGGTTAATGAGATGTTTTTAAAACTATGGTCTGAAACTTAAATTTCATTAATCACCACAGGACAGATTAGTCAATGTAAGTTGTGTTTGGTTTTTATGAAAGTTTATTCAAAGTTCACTCTAACAAAATATTATCATTATTCCTCTTCTTCTTCCCCTTCTTCCTCTCTTGCTGTTGCTGTGGCTGTTGTTTGTTCATTACGACTTCTCCTTGGGTCACGTACTGTCCCTCTAGGTCTTGGAATTCCTACCAGTCCTCTGGGAGATCGAAGATCTTGCAGAAAATGTATCCATTTCCAAGCAGCATTGCTTTCACGAGGGCAGCTGCCTTGTGTGTCCCAGGCAGAGACATCCTAAGTGTAGGAGCCATTACCCCTATTAATATTATGATATTTATTTATTCTACTCTACATTTAAGGTGAAATTGTACTGGAGTTTATCTCTTTTTTTATTGTTTAGTGTACATTTATTATTTCATTAGTCGTTCCCACTACAGGAGCGGGAATAAAATGGATTTAAGATGGTGCGGTGACGCGGGCCGGGCGGAAGACGTGAGCAGGAAACGGTTTTTGACCGTGTTTGCAAAACCCTAATGGAAACAGTGAAACTTTTGGTTGGACTTTAAGTTTATTTTCGCAGTTTTATGTTCATTCTATTTTTCAAATAAACTCAACAGAGGAACGACAATAACGCATCTTTATCTTCATTATAACATATAACATTATAACACGCGTCAGACAAATGCACCCGATTCCCAATGAAGTGGATAGAAGTGGGGAAAGTTTAATGGAACACAGGAAACAAAGGAACAAAACAACCTGTTTTTACCACTATACTAAGTGTTTGTTCAGTTCTGGGCAATGGCTGTGCAGGGCTCGGATCACTACCTGGATGATTTGGCCCTTCACATTCCACATCTTTTGCACTTGAAAATGCAGGTCCTGGTATTTGTTGACTTTCTCCTTAGTTGAGACATTCTTGTCATCTGGAGTTACAATGTCAATGATTGTTGCTCTTCTGGTTTTCTTGTTAATCACTGTCATGTCTGGGGTGCCCGATTTCCAGGTTCAATCAGATTTTTACCCTGTCATGTTCTGTCACTGTTTCAGGCTTGTGCGGCCATGGCTTCTGAAGCACTGGGATCTAGCGGAGCTCACAGATGATTCTATGCATCAGTACTGTGACATTGTGCCTCTTCAAGTACTCTGTGCTGGCAATCGTCTGGCATCCAGCCAGTAGATAGGTGACTGTCTCATCCTGTTCCTTGCAAAGTCTACACTCTGAGTTATTGATGACCTTCTGTATTCTTGCTTTATGGCACCTGGTGTTCAGTGCCTGATCTGGTGCCACAGTGCTGAGAGGTTCTGTTGATGCCTCAAGACCGGCTTCCTTCGTCCATCTGTATGCCTCTTACACATTGGTTTGTCCCTCTACCTGGAGTAGGAACTGGCTATGCAGGGTATTGTCTCTCCTGATGGTGTCTTCCATTTGATTTCTGCTCCAAGCCTTAGCTCCTTTCTCTGGTTTCTTGTACATGAAGTGACCATTTATCCTAATTTTGTTTCCATTTGTAAGCCACAATTGGTGTTGACTAGGGAATCTCTTGACGCTTGTTTGTTACAAAAATGAGGTCCAACGGAATTTCCAAAATTAAGGTCTGGATTATTACATGCTTGAAATGTTACAGGTCATTTAACCAGTAAAATAAAATTAAATTAAAGTAGATAAGAAAAATGGAAAATACTAGGGCACAGAAAAAAAATAAGCCAGCAAAGGTCAAAAGCTGTGTGCTCCTAGTCAGCCACACTGTCACGGCCCTCTGGGCTTTGCCCCTTTTCCCCCAGGCCATGGTATTGGTTCTTTGTGTTCCTTTCATAGGCATGCTGGTGGTGTGGCAGGAGGCAATCAGCCCAATTGGGTACACCGGCGCGCAGTTGTACCCGGGTTTAAAAGCTCTGCCCCTCCACCTCTCCCTGCCCCTCCTCTCCTTTCTTTTCGTCTGTTTTAGGTTGCCAGGGTGGACGTTAATTTCGGAGGTGGCCGGTCAGACCGACGTGTTTTCGTTTATTGAACTTCTTTTTGGAACCCCTGATGACTTTCATTCGTTTTCTTTTGCACTGATTAAATAAATTTTGTTTGTTAAGCCTGATCCGCATTCTCTCCCCCCTCATTTATTGTTGCACTCACCTTGTGGGCGTAACAATTGGGGGCTCGTCTAAAGCTACGCTTCTTATTTTGTAATTAGATGTGGCGTCTGTTTTTGCAGTTATTGCGTTTTGAATTTTCCGCTTACTCAGTCTTACGTTGTTGAGGCCACTACATTGAAAAGATATCTTTGTGTAGTTGGGCTTCTGATTTTGGTAAGTGCGTTGCACTTTTTTTGTAAGGGGGGCGGAGTGAGTGCGGATTTCGGAAGCGGGCAATTTAGAATTGAATAATTGAATTGAATTGATTGGCGTTCGGCTTAATTGAGTTCGGTAGCAAGAGTAATTTTGAGTTTTGGCGCTACTTACCTGGTTTAGAATAATTGAGTTTTCTAATTTATTTGAACGTTTATAGTGGATCTGCCTGCGCCTGATGTTTTTGGAAGTAAAATTCTCCCCATGGTAGGTGAAGAACGCGTCCTTGGATGCGTTGTTTTTTGTTTTAGTTTGTTGTTTTTTGGGCGGTAAAGGGCTTAGTAGCGGTTGTCTCGGGGGCACGTCCGAAGTTTGGGGGGACTGCTTGTTAATTGGCAGTTTTCTCAAGCTTACGGGATTTAGTGCATAATTACCCGGCCCTAAACTGTCTGAAGATCAGGGTCAACGTTAGTTAGGTAGCTTTTTGGTGTTAGTGAGGGTCGGGGAAGTTTTGTTAATTACAAATTGGAATTTACTTCTTTGTGCGAATTCATTTGTTTGAATTGACCGTCGTTATTATAAATTGAAGCATTTAAGTTTTCATTTTTGGATTAAATTTCCGTGGCCTAGGATATGGCGTCCCAGCCTGTTGAGGGTTTCATTCAGGCTCCGTCCGAGGAGTTGCTGGATGCGTTGACGCGCGAACAACTTTTAGAAGTTGCGGCGCATTATGAAATTGGTGTGTCTGCGTTACAGAAGAGATCAAAAGAGGGGATCAAAGGTATCGTTAGGTCTGCGTTGGAGGATAAGGAAGTTTTGCCACCTAAATCCATTCTTGAGCCGCCACTTATTGCGAGTAGTCTTACTTTTGAGCAGCAAAGAGAATTACTCTTAATACAGCGCCAAACAGAAATCGAAAAAAGACGTCTGGAACAAGAAACTGAGGCTGGTCGGCTGGTCCAGCCCAGTTGGGTACACCGGCGCGCAGTTGTACCCGGGTTTAAAAGCTCTGCCCCTCCACCTCTCCCTGCCCCTCCTCTCCTTTCTTTTCGTCTGTTTTAGGTTGCCAGGGTGGACGTTAATTTCGGAGGTGGCCGGTCGGACCGACGTGTTTTCGTTTACTGAACTTCTTTTTGGAACCCCTGATGACTTTCATTCGTTTTCTTTTGCATTGATTAAATAAATTTTGTTTGTTAAGCCTGATCCGCATTCTCTCCCCCCTCATTTATTGTTGCACTCACCTTGTGGGCGTAACACACACCCTCTGCCTCCTCCTTCTCCTATTTAAAGACCTTTTGACCTGTAGAGGGCACATACTCACAGAACAGAAACACAAAAGAATTTATTCATTTAACCATTATGATAAATGATCAAATAAATGGCTCCTACAGTGCACTTCTCCTAAGCGAATGGTCTGGATGAACTGTCAGCTAGACTGATGTCTATTCTAATGTCTGTTTCAATGCTATTATTATTATTATTATTATTATTATTATTATTATTATCATCATTTCACACTGTGGAAAGCAGGTCACAGAACAGTAAAATGCTGCCCTTGCCAAGGTAAATTTCAACTCATTAATGACCATAAATTGAATTATCAATAAATGGCTGATTGCAGAGAAAGAGATAAAAAGTAAATTATAATTAAACATATCTGAATTTGGATCTTTGAGAGACTTAAAGCTGATAAACTCAGTGATTATTATTTCCAGACCTCTGTGTCTGTGGCTGGAATAAGAACAAGAGTACATTGTTAGAAATCTCTGGCCACAGCATTTAACACTGTGTCTATGTCCCATGTAAGACAACAGACAGCAGTACAGAAAGTATACATTTTACTTATCAGCCAAACTCATGACTCTTCATTCAGAAGAGTCTCTGTCATTGCTATTTGTTTTGAACACCTTGTCCAGTTTTGCCTTCTTATGCTCAGTTAAATCCTACAGGTGCCTTCTGCTCAGCCTCATGCAGTTTGTCTGAAGACTAGTTTCTTGCTTTTGACCTGGAGATTCTCTTCCTCAATGACACTGAGCTTCTACTGAATCCACAGGTTTTACTTGTGCCTCTGCAACACGTTTGCCTTGAGCCAGATTCAAACCTTCAGCCAAGGGAAGGAGCTGACACACTCTAAAATGCTAAAAATGCTAAATGCTAAATGTCACCTCCACTGACCTTTCACCTCTAGTCATTCAAAAACCCAGCCCTGTCTTCTCCAAGTTCTCCCCAAATGCCCTCCTGCATACTATAAAATGGAACAACAGTATGGAAAAAAAGCTAAAGCTAATTTAAATTCTTTCCTAGAGGGTTTAACTGTTGCACATGTAAATGATCACTTAATTATTATTTTAAAATAACTTACCCACACAGACTTCTAGCAATAAAACTGTTCAATGTTCTGATAATATTAAACTGCTAAAAAAGTGCAACTATACTGCTCCCATGCAAAGGTGATGTTTGGAATCACTGGTGGGTAAACAAGCTAGGAATATAAAAACAATATTAACATTACAGTTCATTATGGGTGTTTCCAAAAATTGTGGCAGATCAACTGCAAAAATTACATGTTTTGTTTTTATTGTACCAGTGTTTAGAAATGCTTTCATATGTATCGTTAAACAAATTTATAATGATTCCAAACTCCCTCAGTTCAATTATAATACATAATGCAGTATACATAAATATAATTATACCTTCCTCTTATGGCAGAATTTGCTTTCATCTATCACCACGAAAGCATTTCCTCTACCCACTCTCCTGTCTAATCCTCTCTTCCTTTCTCTTCGGTGCACGAACACACACTGCTTTTGATTTTTTTTTTTCCTCATTTTGGACAATGTACAACTGCTGTCTGATAGACCCTCTTCAGTTAAGTCAGTTTGGCAAAGTCTCAAACCTTAATACCTCCAATGCAGTCTTACACAATCTCACTATACATTATACATATAGCTTGCTAACCTAGCTGGATACTCTATCTAGCCAACATGTGCAACGATACATCATAGCCTGATCTGATTGGTGTCCCAATGACAGCATTAGTTGCATGTACTAAGCTGTGCATAAATGTAAGCTGTAAATGTAAATGTAAATGTAAAATGATCTGCTAAAAATCGAACCATTTCTGACCGACTTTGAAACAAATCTGTGATGTCTCCTGCAAACTTTAAAAAAAAAAAAAAAACAATATTTAATTTTTTAGAAGCTATCTAGTAGGGATGTGCAGAGAGCCCAGTATTTGTATTTGTATCTGTATTTGTTGAGGCAGCAAAATTATTCGTATTTGTATTTGTATTCAAATAAAAGTGGAAATAGGCATAACAATCCTGTTTTTGTTTTTATTACACTTCTAATTTTAGGATATTAAAGTGTTACTACGTGTTCTTCAATAAACTATTATAATAATTATGAACACTTAAATGTAATATTTATGGTTTTCATAAACATGTATAAACATAAACATCACTGAAAAGAAAATCATTTTAAAACTAAAATTCAGTTCCTAATCCAAACTCAAGCCAATAAACTAAACTCTAAACTAATAAATGCCTATGTGAACATTGTGAACCCTGCCACCACCTGCCCTGATTGGAGGACGTAACCATGTGACACACAGGCTGACTGAGCACTGACCACAGTGTGGAGGGGAACTAGAGCTAAAGTAAGCTAATCTTGTTAAGTTATACTTGAGCATAGGTTTCACAAATAATGAAATACTTCATCTTTTGGCACACTGGCACAACATTACGCTGAGTATCAGGACTTTGAAAAGATTTTGCAAGAAACTGTGACTATTCTGAAGAAAGAACCACACAGACTTGGAGGAAACGACAAAAGACATAATATTACAAGAATAAAGTCGTAATGTTACAAGAAAAAAGTCATAATAGTACGAGAATAAAGTCGTAATTTTAGGCTGCGTGTTATTTTAGAGGGGAAGTATCAGAAGAGCAGCCAGCCATCTGCATTAAAATGAGGCGTGTAGAGCATCTTGTGAAGTTATACTTCAGTATAGGTTTCACGAACAACAAAATATTTCATCTTTTGGCACATCAGCGCAGGCTGCTCTGCTGATCCTCTTCTGAAATTACGACTTTATTCTCATGATCTCAGATTTTTTTCCCCTCAGTGTGGCCTTAATACTCCATTGTCATAAGGAACACCAGCTATTTAACATGGTTATTTTTTCTTCCCGAAAACAAGTCATTTTTAAAATATCTGTTCATAAATAAATATTCGTAAAACCCCACTATTTGTGCTTTGCCAAATACTGTATTCGGATTCGGGTCCACCCCTACTAGCTAGATAATTTCACTAATTAACTTGATCAATAAAAGGTAGCCTGACAGTTTATTACTGCAGATCAACATTGTTGTTACTTATAGAACTTGCCAGGTTTATGTTTTTCCATAAATCATATAAATTATCACAATCCCCCTTTAACATTTTCCCCATGGATTGTGTAATGTTTGTGCCCCCAGTCCACCCACATAATTGGTACAGTTAGGAATCCAACATTCGATAGAAAAAGTCATGCTAATTATATCTTTTTGTGGACTGTGGACTAGTGACTATAGCTTGTGCTAGCTACAGATTACTTTGCTGCACTGCTTCATAGCATTTCTATCAATGAACGAGGCTGACTACAAGCCATGCTACTCCTGAGATACCAGTGATCCTGACTCCTCCTGCCCTCTGGACCGATCCATCCTGGCGTTATCATCTTTCATCCCCCTGTCAGCCTCCTGTCAGCATCGCCATCCCCTTTGTTCATGCTCTGAATTTACTTTCAATTGTAACTGCCCGCTGGGTCCGCACCTATTGCACACCTGTCTGGTCAAGAAGGGGTCTCCTTTCTCTGTGGTCCCTCTCAAGATTTCTCCCATTTTCCCATTTCCCTTTTGGGTTTTTGGGGAGTTTTTCTTGCCCGCCATGAGGATCAAGTCAGGGGGTGCCGTCCTGTTTCGTTTTTGATTGTTGTGGCCTGTAAAGCCCTTTGAGACTGTAAACAGTGATATTGGGCTCTAAATAAACTTGAAACTTGAACTACTCTTTGTGAGTTTGATCTCTAGTGCAGCAAAGTAGGATTAGGCTATAAAAACACTGGTGAAAATATGTATGGTCTGAAGTGCACACACTATTATCAATTAATTTAGCTGTCCCGGTGTCGTGTGAAATATGGAACAGCATGAAATCTGGAACGGGTGCATCTGGTTAGCCATTTTCACCGGAAATGTGTCAAATTCTGTTGACAGTATGACTGTGCATTGCAAAATCATGTTTACAGAGTCTGGGAAAGATTAAATACGCTTTGTGGTAACCAAAAGAATCAACCTTTGTATGTTTTCTTTTAACTGCTAACTCATAATTAATCAAAACGACTTCTGAATAAGTGCGCTTTAAGAACCGAAGTTGTGCTGATATAACTTTAGCTGATGCCAACATTATCACTGATTGGTTCAAAGGCATCGCTTATCTCTATTAGCGGGCTCGGTTCGTCAAATGTATTGTAAAGTGATTAGATACACTACAAAACTCGAATTAAATATTTTCGTTCTTTACTTTTTTGAGGTATGTAGTATCTTTAACAGCTGTTTCACAGTTTGGTGGCTCCGAACGTGACAGTTTACATTAGCAACTGTTGCCAGAATTTGATGCATTTCCTGTGAAAATGGCTAACCGGATGGATCAGATTTAATGCTGTTCCATATTTCATATGACACCGGTCTAAGCAAATCACTCTCACCACCTATATCCGTCCTTAGTTTCAATGCCTGTTTTAAGTTTCATTTGTTTTCCACACAAGTGTCTCTTTGTTCTCGACAGTAATCTTCTGAAGCCATCTAGTCAGAACAATCTTCTTCATATTCCCTTTTTCAACTCTGTGGAGTAGTGTTCTCACCGAATTCATTTTATACTGGGTCCCTTGGTAAAACTGTAAAATGGCAAATAATAGTCCATACGTTGTTTACTAAGATAACAAGAAATGGACTACTATGCGGAGGCTATGCATTTATTGGATGTTTCACAGTAATCAGTCTGGAAGCTGTAACAATCAGCTATCCAAACAGCGATTATTACCAACAAATACACGGGTTAAAACTGATTCTCTTTAAGATATGATTGACGTTTCTTTTTTTTAATTGCGGCAAATTCGGATTGGTAAATAAAATAAATATGCAACACAGAAGATGCCATTTTTAAAATATATTGTCACGAATCCACCATTAAACACAAACATACACCCAACACCTATCATTCACACACAAACCAAATGCAAGTCTTAAAGTTCCATTCGTAAAACGCTAGCTGCGCTTTATGTCTCCGTGCTCCTCGCGCAACCAATGTGGAAAGCCCTTCAGAAACAGCGTGTAATCAAACGAAATACGAAAAAGGCAACCATAAATTACACCAAAAAAAGAGTCCCAAAAAAACCAACAAACAGTAAAAAAGATAATCCACCATGGAACCAGCAAAAAGAGAGAGAAAAAAAGAACAATCTTACCGCTTTGGAAGACTAGGGATCAGGAGACATTACCCTGCGCTCAGCCCTGAAACTTCGGTGAGTGTAAGTTTAAGAAAAGTTTTTCACTTACATTTATCTGAAGTGCACTTTTTTTTATCTCGGCGTTCAGGTCCTCCGCAGACTCCCTGACTTTCTTTTCGCCTCTCTCCTCTCCTGCCAGACCCGCGTTTCCTTTTAAAAGCATTTGAAATTGGCGTGTCAGCTGACCGGTGGGTCAGCTGACAGGTTTGACAGCCAGCTGATTCCCCCAAACACAGCAAATGAAAACAGAACGAAAGACCGGTATAAATTAAAACTACCATAATACATGTAGAGGATGGAATGTTATATCATTGTGTTCATACACTCACACATTATAGCCTATAACATTCTAAACACAAACAGAAAGAGTAATTACACCTATCATTCATGCACAAAACATGTATTCACTGAGCACTTGGCGAAATGCAATTTAAGGTGGGATTAACTGACATTAACTTTAACTTTGTTAAATTAGTGGACGTCACTATTGTCCAAAGTAACACTGCTCCAACAATAATTACAGTACTATGCAATAGATAAACTATTTTTTCATCACATTACCTGTCTCTTTTTGCGTTTTTCCTCCTCTTCTCTTATTTTTCCCCTGGGCACCAGAGGGCTTTAGTCTGTTTGACATGATATACTGTATATATTTGAATTCAGAGGCGCAAAAAGGGGGTATGCAACACTATGTGAAAGTGGACGCCATAACAATGGTGAAAAATATACATATTTGTATACAACAAATGAAAATGTGTCTTTGTTGTCAGTTGTCTTTGTTTTGCCATTTAAAATAGGTACAAGTTGTATTATAGACATATTTTTGAAGTTACAGCCAGGTCTAGACCGATCACACGGACAAGAGAGGCTACTTATTCGTTACGGCTGCAGTCCAATGACTGTATCAATGATGAGAGTTAAAATGTTGTCATAAAAGATTCTAAAGTGTGAGGCTTTGTGGCACCCTGTGATCGATGTTTTCAACTTGTCATGATACAGAGAAAATAGTATTAGTTAAAAAAAAATGAAAGTTAAAAATTTTGAATTTTTTCTTTTCCCTCATTTGTGGCGCCCCTATGGATGGATGGCGCCCTTAGGATTCACAGTAATGGAAGTAATTGGTAATGGTACTTACTGCATGTTACGGCTGGGTACACCAACCGCAACATAAAGGTGACACAGACAGTTCAGCTCAAAGTCTAGGGGTGTTTTATTACACTGAAAAGCACAAAGAACACAACATAAATCAACGCAGCCAGCTCCAAAGTTAAACCGCCCGCCCTCTTCATGCCAGGCTTAGGGTGTATTTATAGGCAGGAGCAAACCATGCTCAGGTGAACCAGACAGGTAGCTTAAAGGTGACACCTACCTACCTGGAGGAATAGAAAAGAGAAATAAATAAGGCAAGTCACCAGCAGGGGAAAACACAATCAATGTCACTGTGCCAACTTAAGGGGCAGAGGAACATAACACCCTCACCCCAAAATGGTGACTCCAGTCTCCATAGGAAGCAATAAACATTTGAAAAAAATAAAGAGCGATCAGTTTATAGCAAAGGGCTGTAACTAGAACTGAACCAAAAATTAGACGATAACTAACTCAAATGTTTTACTTTTGTGCAGCCATCTCACCACGCCGAGATGGGAACACCGTAGCAGATTTCAATATATAAATATTCTAGGTAAGGATAAATACATATATATAGATTACAATTTACAATTTACAATTTAGTTATTTGGCAGATGCTTTTTACCAAAGCGACTTACAATTGGTGCATCAGTCGGATTTCTAATACCTTCAACAGAGATCATAATAAGACTGAGCGTCAAATTGCCCCTTCGCATTGCGCCCCTGGAATACTTTTACAAACAGAAATACCAGACAAAGGGTTTTTTTTTTTTTCCCTCTAGGGAAGGGAGGTTAGGCATTGGGGGACAGGTGTGTTCTAAAGAGGTGGGTTTCAGTTTCCTGCGGAAGATGGTAAGAGATTCCGCAGTCTTGACTGCATGGGGGAGGTCGTTCCACCACCTAGGGGCAATGGCGGAGAAGAGGCGTGGTCGGGAGGAGCGGCTGCCGGGTTCCCGGAGTGAGGGGACCGTCAGTTGTCCGGAGGACGTGGAGCGGAGGGTCCTAGTTGGGGTGTATGGCGTTATAAGAGACTGAAGGTATGATGGGGCAGAGCCTCTTGTGGCCAGGTAGGCCAGCACCAGTGTCTTGAACTGGATGCGGGCTGCTACCGGAAGCCAGTGGAGCGCAGTAAGCAGTAAGCAGATTAATTTGTCAGCTGCAGTCAACTTATAATTCAAATAATTCTGCTCTGGGCCTCGGAGTCCCCTTTGGGTGTAAGCTATCACCCGCTCACCCTCTGGTGTGTTTTGGGAGAGGATTGCTCCGAGACCCACTTCACTGACATCAGTGAGTACCTGGAGGGGCAGAGATGGATTGGGCTGGATTCTTCAAAGCCTGCTTCAGGGCACCCATGCTGGCTTTGCACTCACTGGTCCAGTTCCAGTCAATCCCCTTCCTCTTGAGAGGGTTTAGAGGGGCAGCAAGATCAGCAAAATGGGGAATGAATTTGTGGTACCAGCCTGCGAGTCCCAGGAAACGCCATAAGGCCTTCACATCCTGAGGGACGGGGATGTCCGACACAGCCTGGTTCTTGGATGGATCGGCCTCAACTCCTCTGTTGGACACTATGTGGCCCAGAAATTTTAACGCCCACTTGAAGAAGTGGCACTTTTTCATGTTGAGGCTGAGGTTGGCTGCATGTAACCCCTGAGAGGCAGAAGCCAGGTCGCAAAGATGCTGTTCATGGAAGTGAGAGTACACAAATAATGTCGTCTATATAGGCAAAACATATTTTTCCCCTCAACTCCTCCAAAACCTTTTTCATTAAATGCTGGAAAGTAGTAGCTGCATTCTGTAGGCCAAATGGCATGCATTTAAATTGGTAGAGGCCAAGAGATGTTATAAAAGCTGTCTCTCCTCTGCCATAGCCACCTGCCAGTAGCCAGACTGCAAATCCAATGAACTGAAGCAGGAGGCGCCTTCTAGTTAATCCAGGATGTCATGTATGATTGGCATTGGATTTGCATCCAGTATGGTCTCTGCATTTACCACTGCGTGAAAAGTGGTGTATTCAGAAATATCCGGACAAAGTATACTTCCGCTAAACCTGCTATTTGCCGGAGGTATTCAGATGCCCGCAGAAATTTGTTATGCGGACCTGAAAACTCCCGTAAATGCCCGAATACCGCTGTTAGACGGCGGTTTTCGGGCATCCGCGTGACCGCAGTCGTTAGCTGATGGCTTGGCCTTTCAAATGCTAATAACAGTCAGTGGTCTAGGTGGGACTGGGTATAGAAGCCTGCCCCCTTCCTCGCTGTAACTTTCTATCAGTTAGCCTATATGTAATATTTAGGCTATATTTTGATAACCACACAAACTTTTTAGGTGTTGCATGGTGTATAATACAGCAGTGGTGGGCCCATGTAGCCTTTAATGTCATTACTCTGTCGTGCAGCTAAATTACAATGGACTCTTCAAATGGAGCATACAAAAACACACTGAAAACATAATTTAAAAAAAAAGTCTAAATGAGAGGTTCATTAATTACATATTTGATGGTTATGCAACTGTCCTTTACTTGGGGTCAAAGGTATAGAGTGACCAGATGCAAACAGACCAAATGTGGAACAAGTAGTAAGTTTGTGTGGGACAATGTGGGACATGTTACCAATGCTGAGAGATAATGTAAAACTTAGATATAATGTCAGTCTAACTGAACAAGAAACACTTGTATACACTTGTACTGATAGACATCCAACATGCATTGGCCATTACAGGCCCATCAAAGGCAACTGTACTTAAGCAAAGCAGCAGGCATCATACAGCTCAAGTCTTTCAAGTTAAACCCCTGACCAGATCCAACTATAAGAATAAATAAGGCTCAAAATAAAATATTACATAAAATAAAACAATTTCAATGCAAATCTTTATATCAAGCCAAAATCTCTATTGGATGAGTAGCATGGTCAGAAGGTATAAAAGAATGTTTTCCTTTCTTTTTGACCATGATGTCGGCTGACAGCGTTTACCTTCATATCTGTAAAGTTTTACTAAGTTTTGTTTTTGTGACGTAGCAAAGAAATTCGTTGGCCCCACAGCTGCACAGTTTGATTGACGGCCACCACAGCCTCTTGATGACCGCCCTCAATGCTGTCCTCTCAGCCATTTGGTGAAAGCAAGGCTTTTAAAAAAACTCGGCTATGTTGCATTTTTACTGCTATTGACGTAGTGCTATTAAATAGATTAGAAACTATGCCGCAACAGCATAAGCGGCTCATGTGCAGGCGGGTAAAATAATGGATCCATATATTTTTTTATTTCTGACAGTTAAAAACCAAATGACCAGCAAAAATGCGGGACATTATCTCAGTATGAGGGATGCGGGGCAAAGGATACAGGAGGTTTTTTTTTTTAAAAAAGGTTCACATGGGCACAAGAGCTTTTGTTGTTCTTGTTGTTGTTGTTCCTCGCTTGTTTGTTTGGAATGTTTCTCCTCAGTACAAGGACGCGCCCTGTTTTCAAACCGCCCACTTAGAATCTAAGGTTGAGTCCTGTCCAATCACTTTTCTGTGCGTGCAAGGCGTAGAGTGCCAGTAACCAATAGCATTGTGTGCAACTGCAGCGCGAAATTTGCTTTGGGGAAGGGGTTACCTGTAGGAAAAGTAAGTCACGGAAGGATTACAGAAGTTGTACTCCGTATTCTGTCGATAGTGTGCATTTTGAAGATTGCTTGCAAAAGAACACTTAACTTTTCGAACGGACAGCGGAGTGGTGAGGCTACTCGTGTGCCGGGAATATCCAATTTTTCCAATGCCGAGTCCGAACGACAACAAAAACTGGTGTCCCCATTAAATGCATTTTTAAGAAGATGTCTGAACAGCAGTAAACGTTCATGGAGAATGTTATTCGGCGGTTGGACAGGATGGAGTCCCATCAAAGAGGCGCAAAAGGAGTCTGCCCAAAAAAAGACGAGTGGGGAATAACTCTGTTTTGGTAAGTTTATTTCTGTAACCTTCTGGCTTTTGTCTTTGACTGCCGCACATTCTGATACGTTCACATTTCTTTATCTGCTTTATCCCTTAATGTGGTTGAATTTAACTCTTGTACTAATTTTGCTTCTACAGGAAGCTGTGCGGAGAATGCATAATGCTGAAAACAACACGCACAGATATGATCCACGGACAAGGTAAGACAACGTGTTTTGTTGGTAGACTATATCGTAGCGATTGTTTCATAGCAGTGCCTGGAATTCTAAACAAACTTTTAATCAATCTTCCTTTCTTCTCCGCTTTTTTTTCTCTCTAGCTTCCTGCAAGACCTATTGAGACTATTCGAAAGAGTTACAGGATGAACCAAGGAGGGAATCTAGAGAACAAAGAGGGGGGCAGGATCGCCACTCGAACGAGGCAAAGAAGAAGAAGAGTACGTCAAAACATCATTTCCCCAGTAGTTCTTAGACTTTTTCTCCATCTGCTGTTTTCAGCGATCTAATTTCTGTTTTCACTGTGTTTTGCAGCAGCCAGAGCTAGTGTTCTTTAAACTGAGGAAGAGGCTGCCATATGGAGGACCGCATCAGTAGATATCATTTCTGAAGAGGAGGACGCCATCTTGGATGGAAGGCCAGTGTGGGTCCTCCCGCCTAGCACAGAGTTGTTTGCACTGTGTGGGGTGCTATAGAATAGACTGGACAAAGACCAAAAATATGTTGTGAATCACCATGCGAGCTGGTGCGGATAGATTCACAATGGAGACCACGGAAGCTGGGTTGTTCTTGGGAATGTTCAACATCTAGAGTTTCATTTATGCTCCCAAGAAGCATTTATATTATATACTATGATATTACAGTATAGTCTATTCTAATGTATTCTATTCTGTTATATGTTGTATATTGAGATATATATATAAAATTGTCAATTTATATGCCTTATAATTTATATTATACTGTATTTTCTTTATTTATAATAAAATTTGTGTAATTCATTTTTGTTTGCCAGACTATCTATACAATCTACTTATGAACATAAAACAACACCACCAATAATAATAATCATAATCATAATAATAACAATGAAAATATTAATATAAACCATATGAAATCATGTCTGGGGACCCACAATGGACCAATGGGGAAGCGTTTTAGAGGAGGGGCAAGACATTGCTCCACCAATCCAAAGTAAGACTTTTGACCAATTGCAGTATACCTGGTGGCCCAAGGTGTGAAGTGCAAATGTTCCCTTGCAAGCACCCCCAAGGGATTATTCACCATGGCAACTAAGGGCTCTAGTCAGACCCCCAAACCTGGTACGTATTCAGGAGTATACCATGCCGCGTAACAGAGCTGCAAACTGCCAGATACAGCCGATTATCTGTGGAGTATCCGGGAATATACAGGAGTATTCAAGTCCGGATACACCTCTTTTCACGCAGTGTACTCTCCTGTAGTCCATGCAGATCCTGTAGGATTCATCAGGTTTGTTCACAACAACCACAGGGGAGAACCAGGCTGACTGACAAGGCTCAATGATGTTATCTTTAAGCATTTTCTCAACATGTTCTTCTATGATTCTGTTCTTCAGAGGAAACACACAAAATGCCTTGGACCTCACAGGCACTTCATCCTGCAAGAGGATGGTGTGCTTCTCCATGGCTGTCTTCCCCACTATATTGGAGGTGACAGAGAGCCAGTCTCTCATGAGTTGTTGGAGCTCTTCAGGACAGTCTGTATCATAGGAGGGCAAGGTGTTTGTTGTGGAGGCCCAGCACTTTAGAGATTCCCCTGAAGGTAAGGCGTAGTAGAGGTGAATGCCTTGCTGAGAGGTGAGGTTGGGAGCTTGGTCCCACAAGTTGGTATTGGCAGTTTGTTGCAAGAATGAATAATAGGTGTATTCTTTATCAGTTTTCATGCCATAGCTACTCTTGGCCATATTGAGGGTGGTGCTGGTCTTGGAGAGGAAGTCCAATCCAAGGATCGATGGAAAAGCAAGGTGACAGTCCTCCATTACGTAGGTTGCGACAGTCCATTCTCTGCCATGCCAGTCAAAACAGGCACTTTTCTTGCCCAGGACTTGGTGAACTGTTCCATCTGCTTTGACCAATCTCTGTCTCTCTGCAGGTAGGAAGGCCTCTTCTGCAAGCACCATCTGCTTCCACAAGCTCTCCCTCATCAGGGTGAATGTATTGCCAATGTCCACTTCTGCTTCTCCTTGAATTCCTTTGATAGTAATTGGAATTAAAAGGTGATTACATTCTTCATTTTTGTAGCCCCTGTTACACAACAGTGACTTCCGCTGTTGCCCTTTGAGAGGGTTTCTGGCCCAGTTTACCCATATTTGCCTGTACTTTCTGCCAGTACTCCTTAGCTCCAGAGCAGTCCCTTTCAACCATGGAACCCACCTTCACAAGCTGTGTCACAGTTGTCACAGTCCCACGCAGGCACCCAGCTGCCTTTGGGTTGATGTTGTTCAGAATGCGCCTCACGACCTCTTCCTCGGGCACGTCTTGCTTCTCTCAGACTTTGCTCAGGTTTCTGCACTATGGCCCTCAGTTTCTCTTCTCAGTTTGGATAGAATTTACATACTCCCTTAAACTTGTCTCTCTATTCAGAGAGCTGGTGACAGAATCTCTAAAATCAAATTTCAAGTTTGATAACCTGTTCTTTTCTCTAACCAGTCTCTATGTTTAAGTCAAGGCTGAAAACTTATCTGTTTAGCCAAGCCTTTTGCTAATAGCTCTTTACTAGGCAAAGGAGCAGATCTGGAGGGTTCTCGGGCATAGATTGTTTGGTGAACTGGGATGTTTGGATGCTGTCGCCCCCCCACTTTAACATGTTCACTCAGGTTTGTTGACTGTGGAGTGGGTGGCCGCCTTGTGTCCCAGAGTGCCATCATGTCCATATTACCTTCTAGCTCTCCCTTTTAGCTATGCTGTACTAGTTAGTCTTGCTGGAGTCCCTGCCTGCACTCGGCACACGATGTATATTTACCTTAACCATTATGTGGAAATGAACATCTAACAATGTGCCTCTCTCTCTCGCTCTCTCTCTCTCCCTCTCTCTCTCTCTCTCTCTCTCTCTCTCTCTGTCGAGCCACACATGCTACTCCTGAGACACCAGTGATCCTGACTCCTCCCGCCCTCTGGACTGACCCATCCTGGTGTTATCATCTTCCATCCCCCGTCAGCCTCCTGTCTACATCGCCATCCCCTTTGTTCATGCCCCAATTTACTTTCAGCTGTAACTGCCCACGTGGTCGGCACCTATTGCACACCTGTCTGACTAAGGAGGGGTCTCCTCTCTCTGTGGTCCTCCTCAAGATTTCTCCCATTTTCCCATTTCCCTCTTGGGTTTTTGGGGAGTTTTTTCTTGCCCGCCATGAGGATTAAGACAGGGGGTGCCGTCATATTTTGATTTGACTGTTGTGGCCTGTAAAGCCCTTTGAGACTGTAAACAGTGATATTGGGCTCTAAATAAACTTGAACTTGAACTTGAACTTGAACTTTTAGAGAAGTCACATTGTTTTTTTATCTCAACGTAATCAGCACGTATAACATGCTCCTTTACTTCTCTGTTGCTTTCAAGAATTGGTTCACCACCCTCATCATCACCATCATTAACAGGTTCAATATTTGTAGCAACATTGCCATCATCAGTGTGTTCATTATTTTCATCATCGGGATGTTCATGGAGGGCGCAGTGGGTAGCGCCGTCACCTCACAGCAAGAAGGTCTCGGGTTTGATTCCCGGCCGGGCGGCCAGGGTCCTTTCTGTGTGGAGTTTGTATGTTCTCCCTGTGTCTGTGTGGGTTTCCTCAGGGAGCTCCGGTTTCCTCCCACAGTTCATAGACGTGCAGGTTAGGCGAATTGGAGACACTAAATTGCCCCTAGGTATGACTGGCAACCTGTTCAGGGTGTTTCCCTGCCTTTCGCCCTGTGAGTGCTGGGATAGGCTCCAGCACCCCCACAACCCTAATTAGGATACACGGCTTAGATAATGAGTGAGTGAGCATGTTCATTATTTTCATCATCAGCATTATCATTGTCTTCCAGCTATAAAGAATTCAGTAAAGATGTCATTCAGCTGTACTTTTCCTTGTAACAAAAGCCCTAGCTGTGAAATCCTTGTAACAAAAGACCTAGCTGTATCACCAAAAGTAGGCTAAGAGCCTGGTTCAGCCATAGAAGTGGTTGCCTCAGCTAGGTTTATCAATTTATCTGTTGCCATCTTGCACAATCCAAGACACTTTATTTTATAGAAATAAAATCAATGTAAAACAATCCCTGCATGAGCCCCCATATGTAACAATCAGCTATATAAATACTGATTACTACAAAAATACATGCTTTATGTTTGGTTATCCAGTAAGATATTATTGATATTTTTCTTTTTCAGTTGCGTGTAATTCAGATTGGTAACTACGGAAAAAACAATAATGAAACACTGAGGATAGCGTTTTCAGATTCTGTTTTCACTATTGTACAACCAAACACAGGCATACATTAAGCCCTTCCCATTTGCACACAACAAACACTGGTCTTAAAGCCCCAGCCGTAAAGCGCCCACTGCGCTTTACGCGTCAATTTCCCCTTTCACTCACCACACAGTCACTCAAACAAAACAGCAATCCAAAAGTACTCTATAAAAAAGACAAACAAAAATCCATGGAAAAGAGTCCCAATAAACCAACAGAAAGCAAAAATACAATCCACAACCGAAGCAGCTAAAAAAAGGAACAATCTCACCGGTTTGACAGACTCGTCATCGGATGATCCCCCATGCTTAGTCCCGTACCTCTGGTGAGTGTGTCTTTTCAGCTATTGCCACAAATAGCAGTTATAAGGCACTTTTACACCACAAAGTAGCCCAGGTCTCCCGTAGACTTCCTGAGATTTTATGCAGCAGTCTCTTTCCAAACACTTTCGTGTTTTCAAGTTTCATAAGTTTGCGCGTCAGGCGCATCAGCTGACAGCTTTGACATACAGCTGACTCGGTAACACCAACATATAAATGTAAGCAAACAAAACAAACGTAAACGGAAGGGAAGACAAGAATACATTAAAACAACTATAGGGTAATGCACATAGAGAATGGAATTATATTATAGGGATTAACTTTAATAGTTGTTAACCATTGTATTGTTAACCTGGCCTATAAAGTGAATCCTATTTCCATTTATGTGGCAGTGTTACAATCAGTCGGACGTTGCCTCTCCTAATAATCAGATGGTTGGCAGTTTTAGTCAAAACATTAGAGTACTATATTTTCCACGATAACCCTGAGTTCTAATGCTGAATTCAGCAGCTAAATACACTTTTAAATCTGAATACACCTTTAAACTTTAAACTAAGAGCCAACTGATTTAGGACAGTTGAGGTGGATTAGCTGTGGCTAAGCTAATCTTACCATTACAAACAATCATCACTGCTCTCTTTGGCACTTATTTCACACTTAATTTTCTGTATGACAGAGCCAAAGTCCTGACTTTGTTATTGTATACAGTTTAATATCTTTGACCAGTCTCATTCTATGGCCCTATTTCTCATTTGCAAGACTCCCTGAAGAGGAGGAATGAGAACAGGTGAGACTTAAGTTTGTAAGTACTCTGTCCCAGATCCTGAGCTGGAGACAGAGACTCAGCAGAGCAGTTAATTCTGACAATTTCACATCTGAACTCGAGGGCCATTCTCACGTATCTTGGTGTCTGAGTGTTGTTTCAACATTGTGCGCTCTAATGTGTCTGGGAAACGTTAGTTTATCAAAGGAGTATGTGGTCTGGTATTTGAATAGAACTCACATGACTGCCAGTGCTCAAGGCTTTACACAATAGCCTGCAGTTAAGTAGGTTCCATATCAGGAGACATTTGCATTTTTGGAGACATAGAGACAATGTGGCAGAGTATGGCTGTCTCTTTGCTGAGATGCAGAGAAGTTAGTAGAATAAAAAAGTGTTATAAAAGGCATGAAGGGTTATAAAAACATCTTTGTAAATGTGGTAAAGGCAGGTTGGGTTGTGTTAAGGCCTGTCAATTATAACATTATTCAAGAGATCAATGGTCAGTGTGATTGTTGAAGTAAAACATTAACATAACATATCAGTTGTAGGTAGTGCCCATTAGTCCTTGGGTTACACTTGAGTCAAGTCAACTTTATTGTCATGTCATCCAAATAGAATTGTACAGTGGAATGAAATATTGTTACTTCTGTACTACAGAGCAACATACATTGACAGGGTCAGTGTATACCTGGCCATACATAGTGGAAGTAAAAAACCTCAGATCTGTGACAAACAGGGCAATCTGGACATGAGAGGTACACACACAATAAATACAGTGCAATACAATAAATGCACAGGACTGTTAAAAAGAGAGCGCAGAACACAATGTTACAGAGTACGAAACAGGCTGATTTTGTTTAGATAAAGAGCATTTAATTTTAACCACATTCAACTAGGAATTGTTAATACTCAGCTATTATTTATGCACATGTTATTCAGTCCAAAGGATTTGCCAGTAAAACAGCCTGTTTATGTTTAAGCTTCCTAATGAGGTTATCAAGATAAATGTATTAGGACATGAATTTTGGTTTGAAGTTATAACTAATGAAGCCAGTAAAACTGAATTTGGTGATGCAATTATGATGAAATAATAAGTTGTGAACTTGGTAACCACGATATTGGGTTTATTACTGGGCTAAGGCAGCAGATTCACATAGACTCTGATGTCTGCTTTCTCCCAGTGTGACTTCAGCTGTGTGCTACATACCCTCTCATATTTTTCAGTGTCACAAATTATTCCTCTAAGATCGTGTTAAAAGATATGCTGAAATACAGTATTTAGACAATGCAAATGTGAACTGCCTAGTCTGGCCAATGCCACAGCAACGATAAAATCCTGTCATGCTGACTGGTCAGTGTGTGACAAAGAGCACTTAAAAACCAGAGTGATTTGAAATCCAACATCCAACAGAAAAGGTATGTGCTAAACACCCTCACAATGAAGAGTTGGTTCCCTCTGCTCCTCTTGGTGTCAGTGGGTGAGTTATTGCATTAGAAGTTATTGAACTGAATTCACAAAATTAAGACCATTATACCTTAGTTGGGATTATGGTATGTAGGACAGCTTTGTGTTATTGTGTGTGGCAGACCAGTTATAGTCATGATGCCAGTGCTAATTTATCAGGTTTGTCAAATTAAACCTATTAATTTCAAGGTTTCATTACAACACATGGTCATGAAGACGATTCAGAATGTATCTGAAATCTCATCACCAAACTCAATGCATTTGTGCAATTTACTATGCAGTTTACAATATGTGATGTTTTGTTCCCTTGACTATTTCTTTCAAAGCTATATAAGCTGGTTACATAAACAGATGAAACAGATGTATTTCACAATCTATAACCAAATCTATTTAAAGGAATCTTGATCAGTGTTGCAACAAAACAACTGTTAAGATCAAATAACTTTACAATAGACTGGTAAGACAAAAACATTCTGAAACAAGGACTGGGAGCACTGTCTGTCCTGTAATTTCTTTTTTCAAAATAAAGATAACTGCTTATGTTCTCTTGTGCAGAATATGTGTACATTAACAGATATCTCACACTTGTGAAAAGAACGCCCAGTAACTGCATCACTAATTTTGCCTGAAGTTTGAGAATTTGCAACTTCATAGTCAAGCATCCAAGAATGCTGACAAGTTTAGCTGTAAGGTTTCACACTCTAAACTTGATCCACTTTGATACTGCAGACAATACAGACAATTAGTTTAGGAAACACTATGTATTATGTGTTGCAGGGATTGTTACATTAACATTGTCATATTTTCGTAACAAACAACCATTTTACATTTTGAAATCTAAAATATTGAAGAATTCAGTATTAAAGGAGCTACACTACCATTAATCTAATATTATACACATTTTATATCATAGCCAAGTACAAAATGGAAATTGAATCGCTGAAGCTGTTTTTAGCATGAGTACCTAATTAATTCATATCACAATCCCTAGATATTTTGTTTAGTGTGCTGAAGATGTAGCAACTGTACATAAAAAAATCCTTGTTCATCTGGCAGAATGAAAATAAAATTTTTAGGAATATATTTGAGATATTATTATGAATTATTTTTCCTTTGAGGTAAAATATGCCTTAAATCTCTCTCTCTCTCTCTCTCTCTCTCTCTCTCTCTCTCTCTCTCTCTCTCTCTCTCTCTCTCTCTCAGGTGCTATATCAGACATTCAGAAGAGAATAACTGGGGGGCATAACTGTAATGATAACGAGGCCCAGTTTCATGTGACTCTACTCGATTCATCTCCTGATGATGAAAATGTGGAGATTTGTGGGGGATCTTTAATACACAGCCAGTGGGTTCTCACTGCGGCACACTGTCATAAAGATGGAAGGTGAGAATTAAGTCTGTCTAAGCATCTATGGAGCTACAGTTCTGTTTAATAGAATCACATTCTTCATCCATCCATCCATCCATTTTCTGCCGCTTATCTGGGACCGGGTCGCGGTGGCAGCAGGCTGAGGAGGGTAGCCCAGACATCCCTTTCCCCGGCTACATCCACCAGCTCCTCCTGGGGGATCCCAAGGCGTTCCAAGGCCAGCCGAGATATATAATTCTCCCACCGTTTCCTGGGTCTTCCCCGGGGTCTCCTCCCAGTTGGTCGTACCCAGAACACCTCCATAGGGAGACGCCCAGGAGGCATCCTGACTGAGTGCCCGAACCACCTCATTGGTTCCTTTCAATGTGGAGGAGCAGCAGCTCTACTCCAAGCTCCTCCCGGGTGTCTGAGTTCCTCACCCTATCCCTAAGGGTGCGCCCAGCCACCCTGTGGAGGAAGCTCATTTCCGCCACTTGTATCCGTGATCTCATTCTTTCGGTCACTACCCAGAGCTTGTGACCATAGGTAAGGGTTGGAACAAAGATCGACTGGTAAATTGAGAGCTTTGCCTTCTGACTCAACTCCTTCTTCACCATGACGGTCCGGTACAACGACTGCATTACTGCCGCCGCTGCCCCAATCCGCCTGTTGATCCCCCACTCCATTTTACCCTCACTCATGAACAAGACCCCGAGACACTTGAACTCCTCCGCTTGAGGCAGAAACTCAGTCCCAACTTTTTCCGGCATAGGACCATGGCCTCGGACTTGGAGGTGCTGATCCTCATCTCGACTGCTTCACACTCGGCTGCAAACCGCCCCAATGCGTGCTAGAGGTCACAGTTTGATGAGGCCAACAGAACCACATCATATGCAAAAAGCAGAGACGCAATCCTGAGGGCATTGTACGGGACACCCTCACCCTGACTGCGCCTTGAGATCCTGTCCATGAAAATCAGGAACAAGATTGAAGACAAGGTATAGCCCTGATGGAGACCAACACTAACTGGGAATGAGTTTCACTTTGAGCCGAGAATACGGACACAGCTCTCACTGTGGTTATACAGGGACCGAATGGCTCGCAGCAGTGAACCTGGCACCCCATACTCCTGCAGCACCCCCCACAGGACACCCCGGGGAACACGATCATAAGCCTTCTCCAGGTCCACAAAACACATGTAGACTAGATTGGCAAACTCCCATGATTCTTCCAGTATCTGTGCAAGGGTGAACGCTGTTCCACGGCCTGGACAGAATCCACATTGTTCCTCCTGGATCCGAGGTTCGACAATCGGCTGCAGTCTCCTTTCCAGTACCCTGGAGTAGGCTTTCCCAGGGAGGCTGAGCAGTGTGATGACACGATAATTGGAGCACACTCTCCGGCCCCCTTTTTTAAAAATGGGGACCACCACCCCCGTCTGCCACTCCACAGGCACTGTCCCTGACTCACACGCAGCATTGAAGAGGTGTGTCAGCCATGACAGCCCAACATTATCCAAAGCCTTCAGCATTTCAGGGCGGATTTCATCCACTCCTGGCGCCTTGCCACTGCGGAGTTTTCTAACTGCCTCAGTGACCTCTGCCAGAGAGATGGGTGATGACCCTCCTGAATCTTCTGGCCCTGCCTCCTCTGTGGAGGGTGTGTCGGTCAGGTTTAGGAGCTCTTCAAAGTGTTCCCTCCATCGTCCGACCACATCCTCAGTTGAGGTCAGAACCTCCCCATCCCTGCTGAGAACAGCCTGGACGAGGCCCTGCCTGCCCCTCCTGTGTCGCCTGACGGTTTGCCAGAACCTCTTTGAGGCCAACCGAAAGTCCTTTTCCATGGCCTCCCCAAACTCCTCCCATACCCAAGTTTTTGCTTCCATGACAGCTGTCGCCGCAGCCCTTTTGGCATGTTGGTACCTCTCAGCCAATTCTGGAGTGCCCCGTGCTAGCCAAGCCCGGAAGGCCTCCTTCTACAGCCTGACAGCTTCCCTCACCTCACTGGTGGCGTCCACCACTGGGTCCTTGGGTTGCCACCATGGCAGGCACCAACGACTGTCTGGCCACAGTTCAAAGCTGCCGCTTCAACAATGGAGGCTCTGAACAGGGTCCATTCAGACTCCATGTCCCCAGCCTCCCTCGGGATCAGGGAGAAGCTCCTCTGGAGGTGTGAGTTGAATTCTTCCGGACAGGGTCCTCAGCCAGCCATTCCCAGTTCGCTCTCACTATGCGCTTGGGTTTACCAGGTCTGTCTGGCAGCCTCCCCCGCCATCTGATCCAACTCACCACCAGGTGGTGATCAGTTGACAGCTCTGCCCCTCTCTTCACTCGAGTGTCCAGCACATGCGGCTGCAGGTCTTATGAGATGACTATGATTAGGCCCAGGATGGTCATGTCGTCAGCAAACTTTTTGCTTCCATTTGAGCTGTGCTTGGCAGTACAGTTGTAGGTGAACGTGGAGTAAAGGAGGGGGCTGAGCACACAGCCCTGTGGTGCGCCTGTGTTGAGGATCAGCGAGGATGATTCTCACCACCTGGGGCCTGCCTGTCAGGAAGTCTAATATCCAGCTGCAGATGGAGGGCGCTAGACCAAGTTTAGCGAGCTTTGAGACGAGTTTTGAGGGAATGATGGTGTTGAATGCCAAGCTGTAGTCAATGAAGAGCATTCTCACATATGTATTCCCCTTGTCCAGGTGGGTGAGCACAGTGTGTATCGCCAAGGCGATGGCGTCATCCTTGGCCCTGTTTGGTCTGTATGCAAATTGAAGAGGGGCCAAGGTGACAGGAAGGGAGGAGCAGATGTGGGTTTTAACCAGTCGCTCGAAGCACTTCATGATGACTAAATGACTGCCACCCTGTTGCACTGACATCAGACAGGATGCCCTCGCTTTTTTTTGGGGACAGGAACGATGGTGGATGCCTTCAGGGAGGTGGGGACCACGGACTGACTCAGGGAGAGGTTGAAGATGTTGATGAACACCTTCATCAGTTGGTCATCGCACACTCTGAGAGCCCGGCCAGGGATGCCATCTGGCCCTGGAGCTTTGCGGGGGTTGACCCTTTTGAAGGACCGTCTCAAATCAGCTGTTTCTAGGGTCAGCATGGCAGCCTTCCCATCCACATGTGGATGCATGATGGGCGCTGTGCTGTCTGCATCGAACCGTGCATAAAAGGTGTTTAGCTCATCTGGGAGCGATGCTTTGCGCTGGGCAATGTCCTTGTTTTTCCCCTTGTAGTCTGTGATGCAGCGCAGTCCACTCCACATGCTCCTGGGGTCAGAGCTGTAGTAGCTGGACTCCACTTTGTCCCTATACTTCTTCTTGGCATCCCTGATGGACTTCCGGAGGTCATATCTGGCTGCTTTGAAGGCGTCAGAGTCCCCTGAGTTGAAGGCGGTGGTCTGCGCTTTGAGTTTAGCGCGAATCTCCTCGTTAACCCAGGGCTTCTGGTTCGGGTAGGTCCGAACGGTGGTTATTGGGACAACATCGCTGATACACTTGCTTATATAACCTATGACAGAGTCTGTGTATTCATTGATGTTGCCATCCGCTGCATCCTCAAACATCTGCCAGTCAGTAATTTCAGAGCAGTCCTGAAGGACCCCCTCAGCCTCTCTGTTCCATTTGTAGATGTCCCTGGTAATTGTTTTTTCCTGTTTCAGCTTCTGCCTATATGCAGGCAGCAGCAGGATGGATCAGTGGTCTGCCTTTCCAAAAGCAGGGCGGGGGAGGAGTTTGTAGCAGACTTTGCATGGGGTGTAGCAGTGATCCAGGGTCTGCTCTCCCCTGGTGGGAAAAGTGATGTGTTGATAGTATTTTGGGAGAACTTTCTTCGTATTGGCTTATGTGGATTTTTTGACCCATCTTTATTGACCATGGGCTTACTGTTAATGAACATGTATGTTATGCATAAATTAAGCATTTGCAACATTTTTTAAGTGTCTTATAAACTATTTGTAAGTAATCTACTAATGTTATCTAATGTCTTGTAAGGGCTTGTAAATATCTAATTAATCATTTGGTAATACCTTATACATGGTTTACTAACACACCTTATTATATTGCGTACCAAATTAATAATATTATATAACATACACATGTATGTTTAATATTGTTGATATGACTATTAACATTAAATTATTAACATGTCTTTGTTTTGTAGGACACTGACTGTGCATCTGGGTGTATATCCACCCCACGCACAACATACAGAAGAGACCATAGCACACAATAACATAATTCCTTACATTGAAGATTTAGAAGCTCATGATATCATGCTGGTGAATCTTAACAATCCAACACAATGACATCCTGTTCCTCTTCCTCCCCGTCACAACTGTGTCACTCCCACCCCAGACAGTGAAGTTATGATGGTGGGCCTACCTCCAGTTATTGATGAAGCTACATTTCAAGCAAGTGAGTTTTACACAATCATGCTGAATAACTCATATCTCTTACAGGACTATGTATCTGACCCCCCCTCACCCCATCCTCTCTTTATCTGACTGGACAGATCATTTCCATATTCCAAACTTGCAGTGTGCTGAGGTTGATGTCATTCCCTTCTCTCCTCCTTCTTCCTTTCTGAGGCTCAACCACTTCGCCTATCCATTCATTTTCCTTGGCACTAGACAAAATGTTCATGCCAATCCAGTAAGACTAATAAAGTGTCCTTCATCTTCCAACAGTACTGACAGCAGTTTTGATTAACTTTTTAAATAGAGATTTTAACCTACGTTCATTGCTCTGTGAATGTCAAGGAATTAATCTCACTTAATTTGCTTTTTTCTTCCTTTCCAGGGAGATTCTGGGGGTGGAGTTTTACACCAGGGTGTAATTCATGGAGTTATATCTCGTGTTAATCCTAACGTTCCAAGTGTATTTATACCCGTCTGTGACTACATTGGCTGGATATATGATCATATTGGGGAGTAGCAGAGAGCTGGGTGAAGTTGTGCAGTCTGATTAAACATATGAGATCTCAGATCTCCATAAGAGCATCAAACAGTGTGTCTGTCTACGCTTTTTCATCTTATATCACGGACATGAGTTCTGAAGGTAGGTTTCATGTGCATTTGAGCAAGCTTTACAGTGTGTGTGTGTGTGTGTGTGTGTGTGTGTGTGTGTGTGGTGGTGGTTGGGGGGGGAGGGGTACCATTACCATTAATACACATACAGTAGTGAACATTTTACACAAAAACATAAAACAATCTCAGCTTTATGAGAGAACCTTTCGCAAATTTATAAAAACATTCACTTACACATCTTATTGATGAAACAGCCTCACATGCAGTGCTGACCACAGTCTCACTGTAACGACCTCGCCTCCTCCCTCGCCAGTCTCAGCCATTCCGCGCTCAGCGTCGCTGGTCTACTAATCACCGGCCTGATCACTCATCCCGCACACCTGCCTTCACTTTAGTTTTCCCATTACACCTCTCCCTATTTAAACCCCTCCGTCGGATCAGTCAGTGCGAAGTCTACACCTTGTCGTGTCTACTGAGCCGTTCGTCTGTTGTGTGTTTTGGAATTGTTCCGTGTTTCTGAGCTCTCCGTTACCTGTGTGCACTCCCCTCTGGTCTCCTGTTACCCCTGTCTGTGTAAAGCTCCTTTTGTTTATTTGTTTTATTAAAACCTCTGTCTGGCCCGCACTTGTGTCCTCTGCCTTGATGCTTCCTGACACTCACATATGCATAAGATCAGGCAGAATCGAGGTGGCACTGAAATTAGCAGTACTCATGGTTTTTAACAAACGAGAGTCAAAGTCCTCTTCAGCTATGGCAGGGTTTTGTAAGTTTAAGGTTTTGCAATGTTCTGATGATTCATAACAATCGGTATTGACTGCAAGAAGAAGTAAAGTAAATAAGTCAAATGTATTTGTGTAGTGCTTTTCACAGACGTAGGTCACAAAGTGCTTTACAAGAGCATTTTACAACATACAAATGAGAACGAAAAAAACAGAGATGGAGTGACCACCCAGGCCACATTTAAAAGAATAGGCCTAATACTAAAAACTAAAACACAATACATAAAATAAAACAAACAAACAAAAAAGTGTTACAGTAACAGAGTAAGCGTGTGCTTGTCTAATATTTATATGAAATGTTCATTTAATGCTAACTTGCCAACACTCATGTCATATTAGGTAAACAAGTACTTCAAATGACTTGAAAAATAAACAGGACATCTGAGAAAGGCAGTGCATGGAGGGCATGAAGAGCCATCCAAACTAACAGTATATCAGCCATGATTTCATTCATTAATCCATACATCTTTTATCAACAATTAGTAAGGCACATACATGTTCCTGAACAAATAACAACTGGTTTACATTTCACTGTCAACAAGTGTACAAATAAAGGAGATCCACTTCTTGTTCAATTGCAAATGAAACATCATCAAGAATCAGAGTAACAGAACATGACTGAAACACACTGGACAATACTTAACACTCAGCTCTGTAAACACACTGGACAATACTTAACACTCAGCGCTGTAAACACACTGGACAATACTTATCACTCAGCTCTGTAAACACACTGGACAATACCTAACACTCAGCTCTGTACGTCTCTACCTCAATGTGTTTTACATTAAAACGCAATAAGTTTCAAGTTTCAAGTTTATTTAGAGCCTAATATCACTGTTTACAGTCTCAAAGGACTTTACAGGCCACAACAGTCAAATCAAGACAGGGTGGCACCCTCTGACTTAATCCTCATGGCGGGCAAGAAAAAACTCCCCAAAAACCCAAAAGGGAAATGGGAAAATGGGAGAAATCTTGAGAAGGACCACAGAGAGGGGAGACCCCTCCTTGGCCAGACAGGTGTGCAATAGGTGCGGACCCAGCGGGCAGTTACAATTGAAAGTAAATTGGGGCATGAACAAGGGGGATGGCGATGCTGACAGGAGGCTGATAGGGGGATGAAAGATGATAACACCAGGATGGATCGGTCCACAGGGCAGGAGGAGTCAGGATCACTGGTATCTCAGGAGTAGCATGTGTGGCGGGTAGCATGTGTGGCTCGACAGAGAGAGAGAGAGAGAGAGAGAGAGAGAGACATTGTTAGATGTTCATTTCCACATAGGCCTAATGGCTAAGGGAAAATATACATTGTGTGCCGAATGCATGCAGAGACTCCAGCAAGACTAGCTAGTACAGCATAGTTAAAAGGGAGAGCTAGAAGGTAATTACGGACACGAGGGCACTCTGGGACACAAGGCGGCCACCCACTCCACCGTCAAACAAACCTGGCTGAACATGTTAGAGTGGGGGGGCGACAGCATCCAAACATCCCAGTTCACCAAACATTCTATGCCCGACAACCCTCCAGATCTGCTCCTTTGCCTTGTAAAGAGCTGTTAGCAAAAGGCTTGGCTAAACCGATAAGTTTTCAGGTTTTCATGTGTGTTTCTAATAAGTTAGAAACACACATTTCACAGGCATAACATTATTTGTTCACAAACAGAAGGCTTTGATAACAATAACATTTTCTGAAATATGAACTTAGCCTCTACACAAAAAGCCATACTTCACAACAGGTTACTGACCAACATAATGTGCACTCCATACCAAAGCTGTGTATGTTCCATTTTGCAAAGTCCATGCAGTTTCTGAAGGCTTCATAATTGGTCTGTGAATGCAGCTTCAGGCAAGAAGTTCAGGTGTTGCTGTACAGTTCACCTTGCTATCTGCAATTTTATTTCAGACCCATGTAAATGCTCCTGACTCAGATATTGATGTTAGCTGTGACTGTGCAGCAATGCAATGTCACATTAGACAGACCAGAAAATGCATCACATCACGTCACAAGACAACATGTGAATTCAGCAATGACGGTGCCTATGGAGCACTTTCAACAAAATCAGGAATACAGCTATTGATTTTAAGAGTGTCTGCCAGTAGCAGACACTCTTAAAATCAGCCCTGTCCTTCAAAATCAGTAAAAAGTCTTATTTTTAAAGCATTAGCACTGCACAATTACATGAGAAATCTCTTTTGGGAATTATGACTCTAATCACTTCTGTGCAAACACATTAAACAAATCTTGGCATTCTGGAGGAATATCATTTACATTACTCTGAGAAACAGCAAAAGCAGCTCTAAGGGGGAAAGTATTGTCATAATCAGAAAGTAAAAAGAACCAGTATTACAAAATAATTTAAAACAATGACACATGGTTTAAGAGAAACTATATTTGAAATCCACAACATTCAGAGTGAACTATAACATTTCTAGACAAAATCACATTGAATGTGGTGTCTGGGAAATAATCAGTGCGTAACGTCAGATCAAACATAATTACCCAAGCCTAAAAGGTGTACATTACATCTGGACAACTGTCACAGCCTGCACCTTATTTTGGACTTTTAGTTTGAAATGTCTTGTGCTCCTCTTCCGTGTGTGTTTCCACCCCTCACCTGATCCTGTTTGTTGCATTAATTAACCTTGTTCCCCCCTTGATAATTGATAATTGTATCCAATCATGTTTGCCCTGTTTAGTTTTCCTCTTGTATTTAAGCCCTTGTGTTTGCCTTGTCCTTTGTCTATCGTTGTTTGTGTTTTTGCACACTGTTAGGCTGCACCCCTTTTGTTATCGGTTTTGTTCCTGTTTTGCACCTGTACCTTTTTCTTCAGTTTGTAAGTAAAGTCCTCCTTTTTGTCACTACAATCTTTGTGTCTTGCGCATGGGTCCTGCACCACTCCACTGGCGTGACAACAACACTGAGGCCATCCAGCCACTGAACCACTTCCTGTCTTTGTCTCTCTCAGTAAATAGAACAACTTTATTCACACTTCACAATAAACACCTTTTTATACACACGACAATAAACACCTTTATTCATGCTTCACAATAAACACCTTTATACATAATAAACACCTTTATACACACAACACACTTTTTATTTCATTTGATCTTTTCTTTTAATACTTTTACTCTAAACGGTTTTATTCATTAACTTTGATGTTCTTTCCTGTTTTATGCCCCCTGGATTATGTGGTTTATCCTTGCTTTTTTATTGTGTGGTCTATTTACTACTATTTGATTTATTTTATTACTTATTGTTGTCACTATTATTTTTCTCTGCTGAAATGTAAAAGCGCTTTTGAACTACATTCTTTGTATGAAACTATACAAATAATGTATTATTATTATTATTATTATTATTATTATTATTATTATTATTATTAGTGCTCAATAAACCTTTGTTCAAAATAAACACCTTTATGCACGCTTCACAATAAACACCTCTATTCACACTACACAATAAACACTTTTATTCATTCGTCATGGTCCAGTCCTGCTCTTCCAGATCCTAGTCCATGTTTTTTCCTTGTGTCCTGTCATGCATGTCTTCTCTGTCTGTTCCAGGTTGCTCCAGTCCATGTTTTACACTGTTTCCTGCCTGGTTCCCACTCACCTGCTGCCACTCACCTCATCAGTCAGTACATTTAAGCCCTGTCTGTTTCCCCACTAGTTTGCTGGATTATCTCGCCATTTTCATGTTTCCTGTGTTTGTTTGCATCACTCACATTACCTTTTTGACCTTTGCCTGTTTTTTGGATGGTGTTTTTGCCTTGTGTTTTTTGGAACTTCTGCCTGGTTTTTGACCACTGCCTTTGTCTCTGCCCACTGGTACCGTCTCCGTGATTCAGTCTTTTGGATTTTTTGGAAAATAAGACTTCATTAAACATCTGCTAAAATATATTCAGTCCTCTGAGTCTGCTTTTGGGTCCTCAGTCCACCAGGCCTCACCAGCCCTAACGTATTTACCATAAACACCTATACACGCACTTCACAGGCCCAGCGTTAGAACTGGCCTCATGTTCGCAGATGATCTGCTACAGTGCAGGTTTATACGACCTCTGACTTACTGCGTACAGGTACCAGCTAAAAGAACAGAACGACATCCAAAATATATTTCAATAATACTACACATACACCGAGTCTAAAACACTTACATTTATATTAATATTTCTGCACTGAGGATGTCTGACTCTGTGCCTCCTGTCTGCCTTCCAGAGCCAAGATGGAGGGCTTCAGTTCCAAGATGATGGCGATGAAAGCCCAGAAAAAGATTCTGAGTCACATGGCCAGTAAGTCAATGGTCCAAATGTTCATTGATGACACTAGTAGTGAGGTTCTGGACGAGCTGTACCGGGTGTCTAAGGAGCACACGGGGAATCGGGACGAGGCTCAGAAGGTGGTGAAGAACATGATTAAGGTGGTAGTGAAGGTCGGAGTTCTGTTTCGACACGGACGTTTCAGCTCCGAGGAGTTAGCAGTGGCACAGGACTTCAGGAAGAAGCTTCACCACGGAGCCATGACTGTCATCAGCTTTCACGAGGTAACCACAGCAATGTGATTTATTGATACTAATCAGTCCATGACACATGTAGAACATTTCTACAAATTCTCCCCAAGAACTGTGAGGAGTGTGAACACACAAACACATCTGTTTCTTTCAACACACAGCCCTGAATTTCTCACACATGCTGTTACGTTCCCCAGTCCTGGTGGCCGCCTAAATAATAGCAGCTAGGCAGCACTGACAACCCCTTCTGGTGACGATTATGTTTTTGTTTGTTTTGTTTTGGAATTTTTTTCTAACCTGTTGATTAGGGGCACCTGAAACCTGTGGGCTGAGCCTATTTGTAGACCCTCCTGGCACCGTTCCCGCGAGATGCCCATGGGTGCTCTAGAGGATACTGGTCCATCCCAGCACAACGTGATGGTGTTCCCACTTCGCTTCCTCAATTCGCTTTGTTAATTCTTTGTCTACATATTTTGGATAATAAAACCCCTAGATTTAGACCTACTATTGTGTGCGTCTCCCCCTTTATGCTACGAGCTGGTGATCGGCCGTAACATAATTGGGCACTCTTCTGGGATCTTTTCGTAGAGGTTACAGATTCAGATCTAGAGTTTTAGCGGGACTATGTGGATTAACCACTGGCTTTGTAAGTACTTGCTGGGCAGTTTCTGTTGTACACCCTAGTTCCCTAGTTAGATGGTGGCGGGCAAGCAGGAAGCTTGTCAGTTTGTTGTTTTCTTTGTTATTTTTGGTGGATATCTCAGTGGGGGTACGTTTCGGAGCTGAATTGTGGACTGCATCTATGGTCTATTTTGCACTCTCGAGTTTGATGTTTAAAGCCGCCTCGAGCTGAGTAAACTACTGAAGATAGGTAGGTAGGTAGGAACCCTCTGTAGGGTTACTTGCGCAGTTCACTAAAGAGCACTTATTGGAACTGGTAACGATCTACGAGGTTGAGCTTACTCCCGCTGAAAAGCGTTTAAAAGAAACTATTAGAGCCGCTTTGGAAAAAGTTTAAACTCACAGAATCGCTATTAGAGATCGACACCGTAATAAGTATTCAACTGTTGGGAACAGCGCAACAGACCAAAATAAACAAAACTCGCAAAACAAGGGTGAGGAAAGGGTTTGTTTTTATTGTAAAAAGCCGGGTCACATCCTGGCAGATTGTTTGCTTTTAAAAAAGAAACAGTCCAAAACCATGGGCCTCATTACCTCTGTGTCTACTCAGCCCTCCTTAGAACCCGCGAAGCCTGCAGTCACAAAGGCTCAGTCTGGTTATGAGCCTTTTGTCATGAAAGGCTTGGTATCAGTTTCTGGTGGGGAAACCGTTCCTGTGCGTATTGTTGGAGAAATATTACTCTTCTTTAAGATAACCACTGTAGTAACCATGATAAACAATGTAACAATAATGTATTCATTTTTATAGGGGTAAATCAATGTAATCGTTTATATTAACAGTTATAACCATACAATCCTTTGTATTGTAAGAAACATCAAGTTCTCTCTGGTCAAAAAGAAGAGGCCTGTGTGGCCCTTTAGGAGACTGCATGTGAGATAAGGTCGGCGCCTCTGCCAGAGTGTTGTGGTCAGTCATAATATATGGGGAAAGGACGGTGCCTCTGCCAGAGTGTTGTGGTCACTCATAATATATGGAGAAGGTGAAATATTCCAGGTTTGTGATATATCTTGCTCCACCACTTAGCAGGGCAGTAAATATTGGTGACGACGTATGGTAAACGTAAAGGAACTAAACAATAATAAAGTAACATAAACCAGTGATGAGAGGGGTCTGTGAAGATG
Source organism: Chanos chanos (assembly GCF_902362185.1). Lineage (NCBI taxonomy): Eukaryota > Metazoa > Chordata > Actinopteri > Gonorynchiformes > Chanidae > Chanos > Chanos chanos. The sequence goes on along the minus strand of NC_044506.1, from coordinate 404,076 downwards.
GGCTGGCAGAGGCGCCCCACATACAAAGAGACAAAGTAATGTGTATCTTTTTTTTTGAGAAAACGTGTATAAAAACCGGTGCTTTGTGAGAGGGTGTCAGTCACTCCCCGGGACCTGACTCAGTTTGTTGTATGCCTTTTGCAGTACTATGCTCTGGCCCCATCCCAATCCGGCGAGGCGATGTAGCTTACAGCAGGTTATGGTCGCTGAACTGCTGGATGTCCAGGTGGTGCTCTGACAACAATGTGGGCTTTATAGACAATTGGAATAGTTTTGAGGGCAAGGCTGGCCTCTTAGGGCGAGACGGTGTCCATCCCACTCGGGAAGATGCTGCTCTCATTTCTTGTAACATAGCGCATAGTCTCAGAACAGTTAATCCGTGACAATCCAGAGCCAAGGCCAGGGAGCAGACAAGCAGGCTAAACCGACCGTCTGCTAGCTGCACAGAGTCGTCACCCAGGTTAAACTATATTGAGACTGTGTCTGTTCCCCGACCTATACGAAAATGTAGAAATACTCAGAGAATTTGTTCTAGTAATTTAATTAACATAGATTTAAATCATACTGAATGTACCGCCAGCACCTTCGATCTAAAACTAGGACTGTTAAATATTAGATCGCTTACGCCTAAAGCGCTCATTGTCAATGAAATTATTACTGATCAGGAGTTTAATGTACTGTGTTTAACAGAAACGTGGATCAAACCAAATGAGTACGTCGCATTAAATGAAGCTAGTCCTCCCGGATACAGTTATATACACCAGCCTCGTGTAACTAGCAGAGGAGGAGGCGTTGCAGTCATTTATAATGATAACCTAGGCATCATACAAAAACCTCTACATAAATTCAATGCGTTTGAAGTTCTTTATACAAACATAACATATGTAGCCACAAAAAATACCCAGTCTATCACACTAATTATTATCTATAGACCGCCTGGGCAGTACTCTGAATTCCTCTGTGAATTTGCAGATTTTATCTCAAACCTTGTTATTTCTTTAGACAAAGCTCTAATTGTCGGAGACTTTAACATTCATTTTGATAACCCACAGGACCCTCTGAGAACAGCGTTCGTGTCCATTCTAGATTCAGTAGGGATTAATCAGACGGTCATAGGGCCCACTCATAATGGTGGCCACACCCTCGATCTTATACTAACACTCGGATTAAATGTAGGAAGTATAGTCACATTTCCACAATCTGAAGCTATCTCAGATCATTATCTTATCTCATTCAAAATGTTTCTTAGTAATAATATATGCAGCTCGCCACGCTATCATAATAAACGTACGTTTACGCCAGCTACTACGCAGAACTTTATCAATAATCTCCCAGAGTTATCAACTTTGACTGGAACAATGTCACACCCCACAGAACTTGATCAGGCAACTGAATCTTTAGAGTTAACATTCCGCAACACCTTAGATAATGTGGCCCCACTTAAAAGGAAAATAATCAGAGAGAAAAAACTAGCTCCCTGGTATAATGAGCACACACGCGCCTTAAAACTTACCACTCGAAAATTAGAACGTAAATGGCGCCAAACTAAATTGGTAGTATTCCAGTTAGCATGGAAGGAGAGCCTCCTGAGCTATAGAAAAGCTCTTAGTGCCGCTAGATCAGTGTATCTCTCCACCCTAATAGAAGACAACAAAAATAATCCTAGATTTTTATTTAATATCGTATCAAAACTAACTGGGAATAAGAGCACCTCGGAAACAGGCACACCATCAATGTTCAGTGGCGACGCATTTATGAACTTTTTCAACAGCAAAATTGAAAATATCAGGCAAACAATCCAGGCTATAAATTTTAAACCAGATAATTTGATCACTAACACTGTAGATAACAATATAACTATATCAGATCAGCGATTAGAATGTTTTACTCCCCTTCAGGCGACCGAATTGACCTCACTAATTTCTTCATCAAAATCACCAACTTGTGTACTAGATCCCTTACCTACACGTTTCCTTAAGCAGATACTGCCAGTAGTCATCGAACCGCTTCTAAAAATAATCAATTCCTCCCTTAGTACTGGCTATGTACCTAAATGTTTTAAACTAGCAGTTATCAAACCCCTAATTAAAAAACCTGACCTTGACCCCTGTTCATTGACCAACTACAGGCCAATATCTAACCTCCCCTTTATCTCCAAGATCCTAGAAAGGGCTGTAGCACAGCAGTTATGCTCATACTTACAGTTCATGGATGTTATTCTTATGTATCAGTCAGGATTTAGGTCTCATCACAGCACAGAGACAGCACTGGTTAAAGTTGCAAATGACCTCTTACTGACCTCTGATCAGGGTTGTGTCTCCTTGCTTGTGCTGCTTGACCTCAGTGCAGCCTTTGACACCATTGATCATACCATTCTCCTTGATAGACTAGAAAATGTTGTTGGCGTTAAGGGAACGGCCCTCTTATGGCTTAGGTCCTACCTGACTGATCGTTATCAGTTTGTTGATGTAAATGGTGAGTCCTCCGCACATACTGAGGTAAAGTTTGGAGTCCCACAAGGTTCTGTTTTAGGCCCACTGCTTTTCTCTTTATATATGCTATCTCTAGGTAATGTTATTCGTAAACACGGTATTAGCTTCCACTGCTATGCTGATGACACACAGCTGTATGTCTCAGCGAAGCCAGACGAGAGACACCAACTTAACAAAATTGAGGAATGTCTAAAGGATATTAGGCACTGGATGCTTACGAACTTTCTTTCACTCAACTCTGAAAAAACAGAAGTACTTGTACTAGGATCACATGCAGCTAGGAGTAAGCTTTCCGATCACATAGTTACTCTGAATGGCCTTTCTCTTTCATCAGGTGCGGCAGTAAAAGATCTTGGTGTAATTATTGACCCCAGTCTTTCATTTGAATCTCATGTAGATAATATTACCAGGATAGCCTTCTTTCATCTTAGAAATATTAACAAGATAAGAAATGCATTGTCATTTCAAGATGCTGAAAAATTGGTTCATGCTTTCATTACCTCTAGGTTAGACTGCTGTAATGCCTTACTGTCTGGATGTTCTAATAGATGTATAAATAAGCTACAGTTAGTTCAGAATGCAGCAGCCAGAGTTCTTACTAGAACCAAAAAATATGATCACATCACCCCTATATTATCCACACTGCACTGGCTCCCAGTCAAATCTCGTATTGATTATAAAATCTTACTATTAACTTATAGAGCATTAAATGGTCTTGCGCCACAGTACCTGCGCGAACTCCTGGTCTCTTATGATCCACCACGCCAACTTAGATCAAAAGGTGCAGGCTATTTGTTGGTACCTCGAGTTATGATGGCTACAGCAGGGGGCAGAGCCTTCTCTTACAGAGCCCCACAGTTATGGAATAGCCTCCCAATTAATGTTTGAGACTCAGACACAGTCTCTATGTTTAAGTCAAGGCTGAAAACGTATCTGTTTAGCCAAGCCTTTTGCTAATAGCTCTTCACTAGGCAAAGGAGCAGATCTGGAGGGTTCTCAGGCATAGATTGTTTGGTGAACTGGGATGTTTGGATGCTGTCACCCCCCCACTCTAACATGTTCACTCAGGTTTGTTGACTGTGGAGTGGGTGGCCGCCTTGTGTCCCAGAGTGCCATCATGTCCATATTACCTTCTAGCTCTCCCTTTTAACTATGCTGTACTAGTTAGTCTTGCTGGAGTCCCTGCCTGCACACGGCACACGATGTATATTTACCTTTACCATTATGTGGAAATGAACATCTGACAATGTCTCTCTCTCTCTCTCTCTCTCTCTCTCTTTCTCTCTCTGTCGAGCCACACATGCTACTCCTGAGACACCAGTGATCCTGACTCCTCCCGCCCTCTGGACTGCTCCATCCTGGTGTTATCATCTTCCATCCCCCGTCAGCCTCCTGTCTACATCGCCATCCCCTTTGTTCATGCCCCAATTTACTTTCAATTGTAACTGCCCACGTGGTCGGCACCTATTGCACGCCTGTCTGGCCAAGGAGGGGTCTCCTCTCTCTGTGGTCCTCCTCAAGATTTCTCCCATTTTCCCATTTCCCTCTTGGGTTTTTGGGGAGTTTTTTCTTGCCCGCCATGAGGATTAAGTCAGGGGGTGCCGTCATATTTTGATTTGACTGTTGTGGCCTGTAAAGCCCTTTGAGACTGTAAACAGTGATATTGGGCTCTAAATAAACTTGAACTTGAACTTGAATTTTTGAACTATACAATAAACTTACACTGCATCTGACTCATTGTTAGACTACTATTGTTTTGTCTCAGAACAGGTATAGTGTGGCGTTGGGACTCAGTCTCATTTGGCCCAGGCTGAGAATTTCACCCACAGTATCCTGCGGGACACGGGTGCAGCACAGTCTTTTCTCCTGCAGGGCCTGTTGCCATTGTCCGAACGGACCACCACAGGCAGTAGTGTCCTTGTTAGGGGAATTGAGATGGGGTTCGTTGAGGCGCCCTTACATGGTGTCCACCTTAAGTCCGACTTAGTTAGTGGTGATGTAGTTGTGGGAGTTCAGTCCTCTTTTCTTATCCCTGGGGTGACATTTATTTTAGGGAATGATTTGGCCAGTGGGAGTATGTGGAGTCAAGGTGATATGCCGCCAGAAGTCTTTCCCGTGCCGCTCGTGCCAGAGGGTCTGGACGAGTGTGAGCAGAAATTCCCTGACGTTTTTCCTGCTAGCGTCATCACCCGCTCCCAAACGAAACGGCTGATCGAGTCCGTTCCTTCCCGTGACGGTGATGTTGACTTGAGTGACAGTTTTGTAGCTAAGCCCGAAGAGTGTGAGAGGCTCTTCGACGCTCAGTCGGTGCAGAGCAGCAGCCAAAACATACCCGTAGACAAGACAGAAAGACAGGAGTTAGTGCACTTTTCATTGTCACGTGAAAAGTTAATAAACTCTCAGAAGTCTGATCCCACTCTTACATCTTGTTTTGAGTCTGTCAGCTCCGTTCAGGATCTTGTGACTATGCATCAGGGGTACTTTATCAGAGATGGAGTTCTGATGAGAATGTGGAAGCTGCACAGCTTCACTGAGGAGTGGAGTAAGGTGCATCAAATCGTGGTTCTGTCAAAATACAGAAGTGAGATTCTTAACGTTGCTCACGATGGTCTTGCTGGTCATTTGGGGGTGTCGAAAACTTATCGTCAAATTCTTCGACATTTCTTTTGGCCAGGGTTGAAGAGCGATGTTGCTAAATACTGTAGGTCGTGTCATGTCTGTCAGGTTGGTGGCAAACCTAATCAGACAATTTTACCTGCACCACTTCACCCGGTCCCAGCAATTGGCGAGCCTTTCGAACACGTCATCATTGATTGTGTCGGACCACTTCTGCGATCGAGAAGTGGTTATCAATATTTATTTACTATTATGTGCATAGCAACTCATTTCCCAGAGGCAATTTCTCTGAGAAAAATCACCGCTCGGTCCGTGACTAGGGCATTACTTAAATTCTTTTCTTTCGTTGGTTTGCCCAAAGTTGTCCAGAGTGACCAGGGAACTAATTTTACATCCAGAATGTTCTCTAAAGCCCTGAAATCACTCCAAATTAAGCACTGCATGTCAAGTGCGTACCACCCAGAAAGTCAAGGTGCGCTAGAACGTTACCATCAATCTCTTAAAACAATGTTACGTGCTTACTGTTTGGAGGTTGGGAAAGATTGGGAGGAGGCGGTACCCTGGCTGCTTTTTGCATCAAGAGAGGTAGTCCAAGAATCAACGGGATTTAGCCCCGCAGAGCTCATATTTGCTCACAATCTCCGCACCCCTCTGACAGTGCTAAAGGAGCAGCGGTTGAGTAAACCCCGCTATCAGAATATTTTGCAGTTTGTCAGTGATTTTCGCTCGAGACTATACAGAGCTCGCGAACTCGCTCGACAAAATTTGAAGGGTGCTCAGGCTAAAATGAAATGATGGTTTCACCGAAAGGCCGGAGCCCGTTCGTTCAAGCCTGGGGACTAGGTTCTAGTTCTGCTGCCAGAGCCAGGCGCTACATTTCAGGCCAGATACAGTGGACCATATACTGTCATAAACAAAGTTTCCGATCTTGACTATATTATTTCGACTCCAGATAGACGTCAGCACTCTCGTGTTTGTCATGTGAATATGCTAAAACCTTATTTTGTTCGTGAACCCACTGTAACGCCCAAGAGTTTGTCTTATTCAGTTTTAAATGCGTCCGATGAGTCTACTGTCCTACTGTCTGCTCTGGTGGAGGGTGAGGACAGTGGGACTACACCGTCCCGTTCCGTTACTGAGGGTCGTCTTAAATATTCAGAGGTGCTCACGGTGATCCAAAATCAGCTACCACATCTGTCCACTACTGAGAAGGCTGATATTTTAGGTATTCTCCAAGAATTTCTGGAGCTTTTTGGGGATCTTCCAACAGTGACCACAGTCTTAGAGCATGACATCGACGTCGGAGCGACATCCCCGATTAAGCAGCACCCGTATAGAGTCAACCCAAAGAAACGTGCGATCCTCCGACAAGAGGTAGAATACATGCTCTCAAACGACATAGCTGAGCCTAGCTCCAGCCCTTGGAGTTCGCCGTGTATTTTAGTCAGTAAGCCAGATGGGACGTATCGGTTCTGCACGGACTACCGTCAGGTCAATGCAGTTACCACTCCAGACAGCTATCCCCTGCCTCGAGTGGATGACTGTGTTGACCGCGTAGGATCTGCCATTTTCGTTAGTAAGATCGACCTATTAAAAGGTTATTGGCAGGTCCCACTTACTGCTAGAGCTCGAGAGATTTCCGCCTTTGTTACACCAGACTCATTTCTAAATTATAAAGTCATGGCGTTCGGAATGAGAAATGCAGCGGCGACTGGTTAACATTGTACTGTCAGGTATGTCTGGCTGCGAAGCCTACCTTGATGATGTGCTGGTTTATAGTATGACGTGGGCAGAACATCTGGGGCAACTGCGTGAACTTTTCCGCCATTTGTCAAAGGTTAACCTTACTATAAACTTGGCGAAGTGTGAGTTCGGAAAGGCCACAGTTACTTATCTGGGGCGAGTCGTTGGTCGGGGCCAGGTTTTCCCTGTGATGGCAAAAGTAGCTGCCATTCAGGACTACCCTGTTCCTAGTGACCGTGAAGGGCCTCTTATTGTCTGCCCCTGTTCTAGCCACGCCCGACTTTAACAAGCCATTTCGACTTGCTGTGGATGCGAGTGACGTTGGTGCGGGAGCTGTCCTTCTGCAGTGTGGCGCTGACAATATAGAACATCCTGTCTCTTATTTCTCTCGAAAGTATAATGGGGCACAGCGAAAATACTCCACGATTGAGAAGGAAACTTTGGCTTTAGTGTTGGCTATTCAACACTTTGAGGTTTATCTGGGAGGTTCTTCGTTTCCAGTTTTAGTTTGTACTGATAATGACCCGCTGAAATTTCTAAACCGCATGTATAATGCAAACCAAAGACTGATGCGCTAGAGTTTGATGTTGCAACCATTCGACCTTCGAATTGTTCATGTTTGCGGAAAAGACAACGTCTTAGCAGACGCGTTGTCTAGAGCTGAACATTAAGCGATGTTTTTGTTAAGTTGTGTGACCTTCTGCACCAAATTAATTTGGATCTTATCTATATATCTGTGTGTGTGCACGGGCGTGTGTGTGTATATGTGTGTGTGTGTGCACGTGTGTGTGTGCATATATATATGTACATGTTCTCTGCGTGGACTGCAAAACAGGATTGTGTACAATAAAATATTAGTTTTTGTTGGACACTTGCAGGTATGGTCTTCCTATTATGTTATAGCCTACCTTACCTATGACCTTTTTTTTTGAATAATGGAATTGTTTGAGTTATATAGCTCTGTGCCGCTCCAACCTATGAGCTGCATGCACAGTGGCTACTTAGGTGGTTGGATTATCTCTATGTTTTCTTTGTTGACTGTTCTGTTATGGCGACCAGTCACCATTTTGGGGTGGGGGTGTTATGTTCCCCAGTCCTTGTGGCCGCCTAAATAATAGCAGCTAGGCAGCACTGACAACCCCTTCTGGTGGCGATTATGTTTTTGTTTGTTTTGTTTTGGTATTTTTTTTTCTAACCTGTTGATTAGGGGCACCTGAAACCTGTGGGACGAGCCTATTTGTAGACCCTCCTGGCACCGCGAGACGCGCATGGGTGCTCTAGAGGATACTGGTCCATCCCAGCACAACGTGATGGTGTTCCCACTTCGCTTCCTCAATTCGCTTTGTTAATTCTTTGTCTACATATTTTGGATAATAAAACCCCTAGATTTAGACCTACTATTGTGTGCGTCTCCCCCTTTATGCTACGAGCTGGTGACCGGCTGTAACACACGCACACATGCACACATGCACGTACACATACACACACGCATGCATACACGTGCACACATACACACACGCGCGCGCGTACACACACACACACACACACAAGCATGCATGCATATCTATTGCAGTAAAGTTTCATCAGTTATTCATGGTTAATTCTTACAGCAACAAATGAACAGTTCTGCTGATAAAGGTTCATTGCACTAACTGCAGCTGATGGCTCAACATGCTCAGATTACTGTGTTAGCATTTAAAAGCCCTCCAGACACAAACAAGCCAGATAAACCGATCGCCTGAGTGACAGTGTTATCTAGGTTAAACACAACAGACTTTTCTCCCATAAAAAAACTTAACAAAAACAAACAAAAAATTCTTGTAACTAAGTCGACGCTAGCATAGTCTGATTCCATGTAAGACTGGAGACTACTTTAAGTTAAAGTTAGTTAAAGTAGTCTTCATATGGATGCTGAATGTCAGATCCCTCAGTCAGAGCAGTCTGATATAACCTCTCCTCAGCACTGAAACACACTTTATATCTGTTAGCATGGAACTGAGGGTTTCATAATAATGATAGATAGATAGATAGATAGATAGATAGATAGATAGATAATAATAATGATAGATAGATAGATAGATACATGCATACATACATACATACATAGATATATTGTCAACATCACAGTCAAGTCAGACAGGTAGGCTGATGCAAGCCCATGTAAAATTGTATTTATGTTAATGAGACAACCTTAAAATCTGCCCTTGCATGAACTGGGAGCCAATGAAGAGAAGCCAGGACAAGTGAAATTTGACCAAATTTCCTTGTTCTGGTCAGAATTCTGGCAGCAGCATTCTGGACCAGCTGAAGGCTTTTGGTAATAGAGGCAGGCAGGCCAGAGTACAGAACATTGCAGTAATCGAGGCGAGACGTGACGAATGTGTGAGCAATGGTTTTTGCATCAGCCATACTTAGAAAGGGCCTAATTTTAGCCATATTACAGAGGTGATAAAAGGCAGTTTGGTTGTGTTTTTGATATGAGTGACTAGCGAGAGACTAGAGTCAAAAATCACACCAAGGTTTTTAGCTGAAGAGTTTTGAGAGATGATGCAGTTGTCAAAATTTAGAGTAAAATCAATAAAAAGATGCTTATGCGTAGGGGGACCAATGACCAGCATTTCTGTCTTGCCTGCGTTAAGCATTAGGAAATTCGAAGAAGTCCAACCCTTAATAGCACAAAGACACACCTCAAGGTTAGCCAATTCAGAGCGGTCATTGTGCGGGATAGGTCATAAAATCTGAGTATTGTCAGCATGACAATGGAAGTCAATGTTGTAACTACGAATAATGTCACCCAAAGGGAGCATGTAAATAGAGAATAGAAGAGGGCTAAGGACTGACCCCTGAGGAACACCATAGTTAAGCTTATGGTATTCAGAGGTCACATTATTATAGTGGACACATTGCTTTCTCTCAAAGAGATAAGATTTAAATCAAGAAAGCACCAGGCAAGGAATGCCAATTTGATTTTTCAGGCACTTTAACAATATAGTGTGATTGACCAATATAAAATGCTGCACTCAGATCAAGCAGAATAAGAATAGAAGTAGCACCAGCGTCCATGGCTAATAAAAGATCATTACTTTAGTAAGCGCGGTTTCAGTGGAGTGAAGACACCTGAAGCTTGACGGAAATATTTCAAACAGACTGTTAGAGGACATATGGACTATCAGCTGAACTGCTACAATTTTATCAAGTATTTTTGAAAGAAACGGGAGATTAGAGAAACAGAGAGTAAGCCTCAACTTCCACTGGGTTTTGTAACGATCAGTTATCAAACAGCGATCATTACCAAAAAACACACGGGTTAAAATTGATTCTCCTTTAAGATGAAACTGACGTTTCCTATTTTGTGAATTGCGACCATTTCAATTCGTTAAAAAAAATAAATAGGCAACGCAGAAGGGGCCGTTATTTAAATGTATTAGCTTGATCGAACTATTCAACACAAACATACACCCAACACCTCTTATTCACACCCACAAACCAAATGCCAGTCTCATAGTTCCCTCCGTCTCCGTGCTCGTCGCGCAATCAATGTAGAAAGTCATTCAACAAAAGAAAAACAGTAATCCAACGCAATACGAATTAAACAGTCCCAAAAAAAAAAATCAACAAACAGCAAAAAAAGATAATCCATCGTGAAACCAGCAAAAAAAGGAAAAGAAAAAAAAAAGAACAATCTCACCGATCCAGCAGGACAGGGATCTGAAGAGATTACCCGCGCTCAGCCCTGAATTGCGGTGTTTAAGTTTATAAGGAAACGTCCACGCAGTTCCTTTTTCAGTTTTATTTATTTTAAATGTTCAGGTCCCCCGCAGACTCCCTGACTTTCTTTTCACTCCCCCTCCTGCCACACCCGTGTCTCCTTTTAAAAGTATTTCGAAAGTTCCCGGGTTGGCGAGTCAGCTGACAGGTGGGTCAGCTGACCGGTTTGACGGCCAGCTGATTTCCCCAAACACAGCAAACGAAAACAAAACCACAGACTGGTAAAAAAAATTAAAACAACCATAATACATCTTGGGGATGGAATGTTACCTTATAGGGATTCCCTTTATTGGTGGTCAACCGTCATCCTGTTAACCTTGAATTTTAAAAAAGGAATCCTAAAACCCATATGTGGCGGTGCTACAGTTTGACTGCAGGTGACTGACTTAATGTTTTAAATGGGAAAAGAAAGACCAAAGATAAAATTCCAATTTCCTCCTCATCCTGCGGAGACGCTTCACTGGGTTATCCACAAAGTCTGGAGAACAATTTGATCCTTTTACTCCAGCTGGACTGTCAGATTTAGTGTTTTGATCACATCCTCCAAGCTTTCAACATGTTCCCACAACAATTTTTCAAAAATTTTATGTTCCATTTGACCACACATTGATGAATATGATAATTCCCTCCCTACACTTATGAACAGAGTATGAACAGAGACATCATAATCTCTTATTTTTCTTGTCTCTCTCAGGTGGAGTTCACATTTGATAAAGTGGTAATGGTGGATCTACTGGTGGAATGTCGGGACCTTTTGCTCAAACTGGTGGAAAAACATTTGACGCCCAAGACGCATGACCATATTCGTCATGTCTTCCACCACTATGCCAACCCAGACCTGCTAACCCACCTATACGACCCAAAGCGGTCACTCTGGCCAAATCTGACCAAGATCTGTGCTGGACTCAACAAAATGATTGAGGAGGGGAAGCTCTGAGAACCAGTCCAAAGCCAGAGGGACTGAGAGACTGAGTCGGGTTTAGGCCTGGAATGGTTTGGGTTTGAAACGGTTTGGGTAATGATTTGGATTGGTTTGGAGTTTGGGTTTGGTTTTGCCAAAAGGTCTGGTTCCAGTTTGAGTTTTCAAAGGGACATTTCACGCTGTCTGAGCAGAGGGTTATACGGATGTCATTTTATCTGATCAGTCTGAAATGTTTTAGACCATAACTGATGCCTGTGTCGGATGTGTGTTCTGTCAGAGCTGTGTCTCCACAGCAGAACTCAGACTCAAAAGGAAGAATCTCTCCATCACTCCTCTTAAGTCTTCCACAGAACTGCCATGTTCTGATTTTAAATCTACTGCATGACAATCTCTGTATCTCATGAACTCAGACATCTGTATCCACTAAATGTACAGTACAAATCAAAGCCACAGTGCTCCATGGGAATTTGCTGTATAAATCATAGCCACAGTGCTCCATGGGAATTTACTGTATAAATCAAAGCCACAGTGCTCCATGGGAATTTGCTGTAGTGGGTCAGAACATCTTGGGATTCTGCCTATGTGACACACAGGAAACTATGTAGATAACACAGCCAGGTCTAAAAATCCAAAATGGGACCCATCCACTTTTGAACTGAAAGATTGGGATTTTTTTTGTTATTTGATATTCTGTGCAATTAATTATTAAAGATAAGATACTTTGTGTACATATTTCATTCAATAAAGTCTCATTTCATTAGGGTTTGATGTTGAAATATGATTACTGAGAAATGAACACACACACACACACGCATACACAGGTCCAAAATAAAAGATTTTTTTTTCCTGAAATACCAAAACACCCATCTTCTTTTACTCAGGTGTCCTCTGGTTGGACAGGTTCACTAACAGAGCACCTCATCTCAAATATGAAGATACCTTCTATCTCCAGCAGATGGCACTGTGAGTATACAGTGAGGGAGTAGCCAACATGAATATAATCTCAAAACTATTGTGTTTTGAATAGTTCTCAGTGAACAGTGTGAATCAAGGATATGACACAGAGAGGAGAGAGACTGACACTGAGAGGGGAAAAGGGGAAAGAGTTTGTCATGTGATGCATTTCCAGCCAATCACCACTCTTTATAAGGGCTTCTTATTTCACAAGTTAATGAGGACACTGGAAGGAACACTTTCTGTGTAAATATTCTAAAAAAAAAAAAAAAAGAAAAGTTTGATATACAAAATTAGCTATCAGTCCATATATTCATATATTTACATGGTTTAAAAATCCAAAATTAGAGTATTTCAGTGCAGGATTAATCAAGCCTATTTTTAGTGTAATTTTCTACAGCAGAGTGACATGCCCTGGTTCTCTCTCTCCCCCTCTGCTGGTCATTTTTGGGTAGTGTTCCTAGTCACCTCTTGGTTTCCTTTGTTTCACCTTGTTAACTCAATCATTAGTTCCACCTGGTTCACTTAACTAACCTGGTTAACTACACTAGTCCTGATCTGTTTGTACAACTAATTTTGTTATTTTGTGTGGAACTGTGTTGTCCATACCTGTGTTGTCAGTACCTTTGTCTTAACCTGAATTCTGAGCCAGTAATCCTGAATCCTGTGAAAGGTTGTTCAGTCGGTTGTTCAGAGGGAGGGAGAAAATAATTGTTTCCTCAGCGTTTACCTTCTCTGAAGCCTCCTACAATGAGTTTATGCCCCACTTTTGTGCCACCTTTGAACCCTCACCTGAGGTGACAGTGGAGAAGTTAATGTGGAAAGGGGAAACTCCAGCTTCACTTTAAAGATTCTGTTTGTTTCACTGGCGTTGAAAGTCTTCTTTCTGAACTAGCAGACATTAAATATTATTCATATCAATAACATAATTAAATAAACACGCATTTGTAGAACTCTGATATGTCCAATAGAAGCACAGCTGCAGAAGAACCAGTGACATTCTGTTAACTACTGATCAAAGACACAGACCTGTTACACACCCACATACACACAAACATGAAAGTATGTGAATTAGGACTGTGAGACTTCAACCTGATAAAGCTGATGTCAGCACTGAGTAACTCTAAGCTTTGATGAGAGTTTAGCCTCACATCTGCATAGACACACCTGATCAGCAGCATACCGGACATGTTTTCTAACACACACCTGATCAGCAGCATACCGGACATGTTTTAATGACATGTAATGACAATGGAAATCAGATCCAAATTCTGAGAAACACTGGTCTGTACCACATCATTCATGTTGTCTGATGAAAACAGTTTGATCAAGAATACCAGTCATTACCATGTATCACAAGAAATACTCAGCACTGTATCTTATCACAATATACAATATTCACCATTTTTTTGACCCTTTGGCTGATTGCGTTGTGAGACTGTAACATCCTGTATGTCAGCATGAAACCAAGACACCAGTAAAGCCACATCAGTTCATGACATCTAAAGTCTGGACCACTTCCTGAAGTGAACTTGGCCACAGTCCCATTTTACATGGTGCTCTTCAAACAGGATCTGTGCCCAAATCTGAGAAGATTCAAATAGAATAAAATAGAATAGAATAGAATTCATGTGTGACAGTGGAGAGGTTTGTGAGCCTCCCACATCTCCACAGAGAGGAGTGCACAGCAAGAGAAGACACAGAAGACTGTGGGTACCTCAGTATCCCAAAATGGGAAAAAGAAAAGGTGTTTCCCCGCCTTGCGCCCAATGAATACTGGGATAGGCTCCAGCACCCCCCACAACCCTAAGTGGGATAACTGGCTTTGAAAATGAGTGAGTGAGTGAGTGAGTGAGTGAGTGAGTGAGTGAGTGAGTGAGTGAGTGAGTGAGGAACTGACTGGATTAAAATCTGACCATCCCTGATCAGATGTCAAATTTTACATTTTTTGTTTTTATTTCCATCAGGAGAAGAGGAGGGACAGTTCTAACAGAACGACAGGGCAGCTGCCATACCCTGCCAGAGAGAAATCTTAACTCATGACATAAACCGTGATTCATTTAATGAATAACAACAACTTTATTAAATTCCGGTTGGCGGTTTGCTGAGCTTGACAAGTAAACTGAAACTCAACTCTGAACTTGATGTGCAGAAGGAACGTCAATAACAGTTTAAACCTGTTCATTTTGATGATACTGAAGTGTCAAAGTTCAGTCTGTATGATACTGTACAGGTTTTTCTACAAAAACAATTGCTGTCATTGTCAAATGAATGTTTCAGTTTGGAGATACCAGTAAAGCCATATCAGTTCATGACACCTAAACTTTAGACCAGTTCTGATACTCACTCTTGTCTTGATTAACAAATAGCTCAGTTACCAATGGGACTGCTTCGACACAGTCACTGTATGAGAACTGTGCCAGGGAAAGTTTTGAAGCTGTGAAATGTTTAAATATTATTCCTGCACTGCGTGATTTGTCATAAGAATTTTGACCAAGCTCTTCTGATTCAAATGTGACTTTCATCTTAAGCCCTGAAGTGAGCTTGGCCACAGTGACATTCCACACAGTGCTCTTAAAACCAGGTCTGGGCCCAAATCGCAGAAGATTCATGTGTCAAATCTGAGACTCATGTGTCAAATCTGAGATTCATGTGTCAAATCTGAGACTCATGTGTCAAATCTGAGATTCATGTGTCAAATCTGAGATTCGTGTGTCAAATCTGAGATTCATGTGTCAAATCTGAGACTCATGTGTCAAATCTGAGATTCATGTGTCAAATCTGAGATTCGTGTGTCAAATCTGAGATTCATGTGTCAAATCTGAGATTCGTGTGTCAAATCTGAGATTCATGTGTGAAATCTGAGATTCGTGTGTCAAATCTGAGATTCGTGTGTCAAATCTGAGATTCGTGTGTCAAATCTGAGATTCGTGTGTCAAATCTGAGATTCGTGTAGGAGTGAGTACCCACTGTCTCCTGAATGTTCCTCTTGCTGTTCAGTCCCTTTTCTGTATAGTGGAGATATGTGACATATGTGAGTACAAAGAAACTTAACTCTGAACCTGATGGATAAAATGAAACTTAACTCTGGTTTTGATGAGTAAAATGAAACTTAAGAAGCTGGCAGCTTAAACCTGATCATTCTGAGTCACATCTTGATCAAAGTTCAGTCCTGAATCCGCATAGACCTGAGGAACAGCATACTGTACATGTTTTCTACACACACACCTGAACAACAGCATACTGTACATGTTTTCTATACACACACCTGAGGAACAGCATAGTGTTCATGTTTTTTACACACACACCTGAACAACAGCATAGTGTTCATTGTCTCTACATAAAAACCTGAACAACAGCATACTGTACAGCATCCCAACGAGTACAGACTGCTTCATTTGTCATAAGAATGTTTTGATCTCAAAAGTAGTTCTTTATTTGGATCACACATAATATCCATGAGTATCATGAGATCTAAAAATGGGAAAAAAGAGGAAAAATAAACTTTTCAAAGTGCACGCACACGCATGCATGCAAACACACACACACAAACAAACATACACGGACACACACGCATTCACACACATGTGCACACACACACATGCATTCAATGGAAAAAAGATGTTTTAATATGCTTCCATTGTCTTTCAATAAATAATGTGTGCATGTTTTTGACTGCATGTATCACAATGGAGTTTGGTAATATGTTTATGAAAAGTCAGTACAGCTCTTTGAATTGAAATGAACTGAATTGAACTGTATTGAAACGAAATGAACTGAAATGAACTAAATTGAACTAAATTGAACTGAATTGAACTGAATTGAAATGAGAGGTGTTTCACAGAGTGGGACACACCCTCTTTAAGTCATTTCCTCAAGGAAGTCCAACTGACATAAAGAGCAGAGCACAGCAGAGAAAGCAAATCAGAAAACATTAATACAACCATACAACTTTACAACAAAAGGTAAGGAGAACCTCTTTCTTTCTTTCTTTCTTTCTTTCTTTCTTTCTCTCTGTCTCTCTGTCTCTCTCTCTCTCTGAATAGAAATTAAATGAAAAACATATGACACACTTTTACAATAAGAGCTTGAACTGTAATTTAAAGTACAATAATTATGTGTGAAGAGTTCTAAAGACTGCCTGCTACTTGCGCGCACACACTCACACACATACACACACACACACACACAGACAGTGGCAGTGTGATTAAGATGTTGATCCTATATGACAGAGATGTTAGCCCTGTCGGAAACGGAGCAGAGCACAGACAGGCAGCACTGGACCTGTCACCAGGTTAAAATCATCATCAACAGATTTTTCCTTTAACCCCAAACAGAAAAGAGGACAAAAAGTATCAGAACTACAGTGCAGCTGACACCAGAGAAATCTTAACCCAGTTATGACATAAACCGTGCATTTAATTAAGTTAATTAATAATAATTTTATTAAAAACTGTTTGGTGGTCGCTAAGATTGATATAAATAATAAAACTTACCTCTTGAACTTGATGAGTAAAACGAAACTTAACCATGAACTTCATGTGAGTGACCAGAAGGGGTAACATCTTGATCAAAGTTCAGTCCCATATCCACACAGACTACCCGTAACAACAGCATAATTTACGAGATTTTGAAAAACATGGACTGCTGACTTTGTCATAGGAATGTTTTGAGCTCAAAATTAGTCGTTCCCATGGCAACGTGCCGAGGCTGGCTCTGGTGTTCTGGGTTCTGGGTAATTTGGACATATGCTGGGGTAGATGTGTCGCTGGCGGTCTCCACCCTGCAAGATAAATGACTGAGATACCATACATACAGTGAATGTAGATGTATATATAGGTTATGTGTTATAATGCATATACAGTTCACCAAAAATGCTTAGGTGACAATAATTATAATTCACTGATGTCTGTGTCAGTGTCTGGAATAGGAATAAGAGTACAATACATGGTCAGAAATCTCTGGACACAGCATTTAATACTATGTTCCATGTAAGATAACTGACAGCAGTACAGACAGCATACATTCACTTATCAGCCGAACTCATCACCCATCATTCACATATGCTAACATTAGTTACTATGACTTACTGTTACAACTATTTGTTTATTTCTTCCTCAGAAATCATTCTGAAAAATTGTTTAAAGAATCTTCCTTCAAGAGTTCGTGAAAGCCGGGACAAGGCCGATCTTGGTCGTAGCAGTGATCCAGTTTTACAGTTTTACAGAGGCGTGTTCTTGCACTTTTCCGTGTTTAAAAGAAGAGGACCGTAGGCCGTCATACAATCCGTCTTCTCTGTGAGATACGATCATGAGTGATGATCCTAGAAAAGCCTTGTCCCGGCTAAGCCGCCAGGGCTCTGAAGACCAGGTAACTTAACATTTTTACATGTTGAACTATAAACTGAAACTGTACGGCATTAATGTAAGTAAAAGGTCCATTTTTGTCATTGTCTGCTTGTGAATACCTAACAGAAAGCATAAAAACTTAAATTAACTTTCTTATTCGTGAATCAGGGGAGATCCCATCCTGAGGAGAGTGACTCAGAAACGGTAGATCTTGATCAGCCCGGGCCAGGGAGTGTCAGCCAGCCTCCACAGTAAGACAACTAATACACTTTTAATACTGAAGTTAACTAATACACTTTTAATACTGAAGTCAACTAATACACTTTTAATACTGAAGTTAACTAATACACTTTTAATACTGAAGTTAACTAATACACTTTTAATACTGAAGTTAACTAATACACTTTTCATACTGGAGTTAACTAATACACTTTTCATACTGGAGTTAACTAATACACTTTTCATACTGGAGTTAACTAATACACTTTTAATACTGAAGTTAACTAATACACTTTTAATACTGAAGTCAACTAATACACTTTTCATACTGGAGACAACTAATACACTTTTAATACTGAAGTTAACTAATAAACTTTTCATACTGAAGTTAACTAATACACTTTTAATACTGAAGTTAACTAATACACTTTTAATACTGAAGTTAACTAATACACTTTTCATACTGGAGTTAACTAATACACTTTTAATACTGAAGTTAACTAATACACTTTTAATACTGAAGTTAACTAATACACTTTTAATACTGGAGTCAACTAATACACTTTTAATACTGAAGTTAACTAATACACTTTTCATACTGGAGTTAACTAATACACTTTTCATACCGGAGTTAACTAATACACTTTTAATACTGGAGTCAACTAATACACTTTTAATACTGAAGTTAACTAATACACTTTTCATACTGGAGTTAACTAATACACTTTTAATACTGAAGTTAACTAATACACTTTTAATACTGAAGTTAACATATACACTTTTAATACTGAAGTTAACTAATATGCTTTTAATACTGAAGTTAACATATACACTTTTAATACTGAAGTTAACTAATACACTTTTAATACTGAAGTTAACATATACACTGTAAATACCGGAGTTAACTAATACATTTTAATACTGAAGTTAACACATACACATTGCCCTTGAGTTAACTAATACACTTTTAATACTGAAGTTAACACATACACATTGCCCTTGAGTTAACTAATACACTTTTAATACTGAAGTTAACATATACATTGTAAATACTGAAGTTAACACATACACATTGCCCCTGAAGTTAATATACTGATATACTTTAAAATGCTGAAGTTACAAATACACTTTTCATACTGGAATTAACATATACACAAAAGAACATGTCATCATAATGATAATATATAAAGTGGATTCATTTCTGTGAGGTGTGGGTAATAATCGCTCAATGAATAGGCTCAGGCAATAATCCATTAATGTAATAACAGACTAATAATAATAACGTAGGCATGTACCAAATGTGCAAGTGCAGTGTGATAATAATATAGATATTTTTATTACAACACACTCCAGTATCAGAGGCATTAACAAATTATCTGAGTATTACTTAGGCCGATGTAAGTACTCAGTTATTAAAGTTAACGGGTGTTCTAATATTTGTAAATAAAAAAAATGATTAAAGGGAAAAAAAGATCTTATACATATTTATGCGATATAATATACAATACAATATACAATATAAGTAACAGTATACTATGCAGTATATGAATTTAAAAAGTAAAAACTGAAATGTCTTCACTACATAAATACCTTCAAAAATATTCATTACATACAGCTGGGTGCTTTAGTTGTTTTTGTAACTTTAAATATAAGAAAAGTTACATGAATTCTGTATGCTAAGTTTGTGATTGTATTCTGACTTTATTCATAAAGGAAGGGATGTTTAGAAACAGAGTAACAGTTATTCATGTCAGGTAACTATAATCATGTTTTGCAGAGCAACTCAACACTCAAGAAATCCTGTAAGGAGAAACAGACTCAAGACTCCTCAATCTCGGAAGTTTTTTAGGAGGACAGCTCATGACAACCCTGCCAATATTCTTTTATTAGACAATAATCTTGAAAATGGAAATTCTACTGGTCCGTTTGATATATCAACTATGAGAAATATCCAGAAACGTAACATAAATTCTGTTTATTGCAATAGGGGACTTACTATTTATCAACAATTTGATGCAAATGAAAATATGACATACATTCAATTCTCTAACCCTTCAGTAGAACAAACTGGGAAAAAATCAGAAAACAATTCATATACAAAACTGATGTACAAGAAAAAAATAATTGGCAGATTTTCTTTTTGGAAAAGTTGTTTAAAATTCCGCAGAAGTGAACGGTGGCTATATCTGTCCCCTTATAATGGATCCATTTTTTACAAAGATTTGTCAGATAAAAACATGACTTACATTTTAAAGCGTATTGTCAGGGAGTCAGCAAAAGCAAGTCTTAAATCTGATCAATATATCAACAGCAACCTCCAGAGAATCCACACAAAATTTACTAAAATACTGACTAAAATTAAAAAACCTCATCAAAAACAGCATGCCTACGCAGCCCTGGAAAAAGCAAATGGCTCTTTGATCAAAATTAAACTCTGTCTCCCAAAAGGTGAAATTCATAGTGAAGATAGGATTTTGAAAAATTTTTTTAAAAGATTAAATAAACTCACAGAAAGTAAAAGTAAAGTAAAAACTTTATGGATATATTCATATTATTGTCCATGTTTAGGAAGAAAACAACATGTGCCTTGTATGATACGACTAATTTCAATTTCTAAACACTTATATAAAAAATATGAAATTAAAACAATCATTGGTTTTTCAAAGCCTTATATTTGTACAAACAATTTTACAACAAAAAATATCCAGTGCGTATCCATAGATACAATGAAAAGTAGACTTTTACCTGAAAATTTACACCAGTCAGAATTTACATTTAAAGGTACAAAAAGTTTTCATTTTTTACACACAATCATTCATAAGATTCAAAGTAACAATGAGAAATCTATCGGAGAGATGAAGAATAATAATAATAATTATAAGAATATTAAGAATAAAAATAAGAATAATAAGAATGACAGGAGCTCTGTTGGGAAGATAATAGATGTCTTTGAAGTTTCGGTCGACTCTCAAAATGGAAACTATGAGTACCATGTAGAACAAGGCCATCGTTTTTGTGATCACTATGAGAACGAACTCAGACTTCTGCTTGAAGAGAATAACGAGAGCGTCTCTGATGAGGTCTTTAAGTTGTTTCGACGAGAGTTTGAGGACTGGTGGAAGAACAACTTAGAGAAGTCGTATAATAGTTTTGTTGAGGAAAAGCTCTGTGAAGCTATCCAGATGGAAGCCATTCGAATGTTCGTTGATGATGTCAGCCAGTCTGTTAACGCAGAGTTTCTCCCACGAATTGTCCTTTTTGATCCACCGGAGAGCTCACCATCAGCCCCCTGATCATTCAGTAACCCTTTAAGTTTAAGATTCATTAAGATTGATTATGCCAAGTAACTGATTATATAAAATACATTACATTGTGAAACTGTATTGTATTACATTTTTTTTGATTGGACCTAGATTAAAAACTGATCATCTGTCAAAATAGATGCTGCTGGTCTGCTGAGATTATTGCTCATTGTGTCTTTGATAAATGGTCACTCAGATACCTCAGTATCATCAAGCATCAACCACTTTATGTTCATTTTTGAAAACGCAGAGTGTCCCCCCGACAATTCTACTAGTCTCATATAAAATCACTACACCAAAGATCAGTCTCATATACAAAACACTACACCAAAGATCAGTCTGCCTCACAGGTCATGGTTACTGATATTTTGCAAATCTTTCTGAAGTTTCATTTGTTCTTATTTCCAACAACCAGTCAAGACACGGGGTCTCTTAGGCATTATTGTGTGAGAATCTATTAGGGAAATGTTTGTTCAGTGTGATTTGAAGTGCTTTGTTTATTACACACTGTATGTGTTTGGTATGCTGTAATACTTATGAAAGTAATACTTGGGGTTTTAGATGACCAGGATGTGCACTGTTACCACTTATCATCATCACACCACAGGTGCGTCGTTACACCTGTCATGGCATCTTGTTATGACTCCGTCTAGGGTGGGTTGAACATAATTGTGTGGAACTCCCTCCTTAACTTGCCGCCAGCAATATCGCAACACCAACAACAACGTTTGGAATTGTCAGTCAGCTTCATTATGAGTATTAATGAAATGTAAAAGACTTCAGGGGTGGGCAAGGCCAAAACAATAAACAAAACACCGCTAACCAAGAGGAAAGGGAACCACCTTACCCATCCAAAATAATATTAAAAAAAAGAAATACAGATAAATTTCCCTGCATCCCTAACCAACATAAACAGGAGAAAATGTGAGCAAAATAAAACGGCACGCCCCCCCCACCAGTGCTGACTAACAACGAACAGAAAAGTGTTTTTAACACATCACAACACAACACAACACAACTATTTACAACTACGTACAATAAGCTCTCGATGTGGACACATGACTCCACATCTTATGTACAGCAGATTTTGACAAGTTTTTCGCGTGACGGCAGAGGTTTTTCAGGAGGATGAGCTCTCTGTGCCTTACATAGCAGTTGTCTTTTCAAACCTCCCGCGCCCATCGTCCAGCCAATGGTAAACTGCCAGCAGTCTGGAAAAGAAATGGGGAGGAGAAGGAGAGAGAGAAAGAGAGACCAAAACCGAAACAACAAATACGTCTCAGGATGTAACAGTCTAAAGAACAGTAGATACATACTGTCCTCCACTGTGGTGTTTATAATTTAATATGAAACTCCAGCGGCTGTGACCCAACTCTGGCACGTTTTAATGTTTCCTTTTCATTATTCTGTATGATTGAATATGATTTTTCCTACTCATTTACAGTTAGTTTTTTAAGTACATAAACCTATCTTGCAAACATTTTTATCACCATGCACTTTGATGATTGTTGCCGAAAGGGTTTTCTCCTTTAATACACAGCAACAATCCATGACTGTGTATGTTAGGGTCACCATAATGCCCACGTATTTTGCAACATTTCTGCTGCTGACTAAATTCAGTTGATGTGATGTTCAGCAGGTTGCATGCGTTAACTTTTAATGCAGAACAGTTAGTTAAAATTGTGTGTCATATTTCAAATTATTCGGTGTTCATTATCACTGATGGTGTGATAGTGAAAGAGAGACAACAGAAGAGATGGAACTTCTGTCCTGTGCTTGTTTTCAGTATAAAACTTCCACTGAATCATCTTCATCATGAGGATTTTTTTTACTTAAATAATCATCGTTCCATAAAGGAGTATTAATCCATTTGTTGCAGTGAGTTTTTTACTATTTTTTTTTTCATAAATAGATGGTTCCTGAGGACATTAGGTGTGAACTACAGGAAAAAACAGTTACATGAGGCAGTAACTGTAAGGATATAAATACAGTGCACTTACCATTGTGAAGCCTTATGTAAGCTTCTGGGCACTGCTCTGCTCTTTGTGTTGCCTGGTTAATTAGGAAAATGCAGAATTCACCAAATTTAATTAACACTATGCAATACCATATAGTTTCATACAGTACAGAATTCTCTTAGTGTTACTGTGTGCTCTTTTTTGCACCTTTTTGTACCTATTTTTGTTCTTCTGAAACAAACACCATTAATCCTACACACCCACAAACTAGGGAACTACTCCCACTCCAGTAGTAAGTCATGGTTCTCCAACTCGCCTCGTGTCAAATGTAGCATAGTTAGCTACTCATCCTCTGTCGCTGGGTATCATTTTATATGTGAGAAATATAGATTAATAGCTAGGCTGACAGGGAAGATCACTGAACTAGAGATGTGCATGTGGACATTAGATCAGATTAATAGCTAGGCTGACAGAGAAGATCACTGAACTAGAGATGTGCATCTGGACATTAGATCAGATTAATAGCTAGGCTGATAGAGAAGATTACTGAACTAGAGATGTGCATCTGGACATTAGATCAGATTCTGGCTGCATGCTTGTGCAGTGTGGCAGTGGAATCTAAAGTGGGTCATCAGGACTAAGTTCTTGCCTTTTTTGGCAGCGTATAGAAAATAGTGTGGGGTTTATTAATAACTGGAGCTTTTTTTGGGGGGGTACACCTAATCTGTTGAACAGAAACGGTCTTTATCCCTCTGTAGCAGTCTAGTCAAGAATATTACTGCAATTATCATTTGACTCATCAGGGGCCAGACCAGGAAGCAGACAAACTGGCTAAACCAACTGTCTGCTTGCCACTTGAAAAGTCACATATGTTTCTTCAAATACAGACAGAAAGGGGGAAAAACGTAATGAAAACAATATGTTACCCGCATTGCATGCTGGGAAGCATAAATAGAGCGGGAAGCGTAAATAGACACAATATTTATCGATAGTCTTTCTGTCCTCCGCCCATCCCTCTCCGCAAAACCAGTGGCCTGTATTCCAACCTCTTCCCTAGTACTTGACAAAGTTTTTGAATCAATTCTTAGAGCCTCTACTGATGTCAGCTCAATAATAAATACTTTTCCCAGCAATATAATTATGTCGTGTATTATGTGAGAGTGTCCTGATGTATCGCCCAATACCACTGTGAACAAGTTTAACTGAAGATGAACATCATGTGTTGAGAACCTTTGTCCAAAATAAGGGGACAGACAATACCAAAACAAATGCTCTATGGATTCCACCTCATGGCAGAATCAGCATGAGGGGGATGGGTCAGTTCCCCAGACATTTAACATCTTGCTCATTACCAGGGACAAAATTAGTTAAAAATTAGTTTATATTGGAAATATCTCATTTTAAAATCAAGCGTTGTTTTATAAAGGGCTGTGAAGGTGTGTTCTAGAAAGCAGGATTTGCGAATTAGCTAGATCTTTGAAGTTGAAATTCAGGGCAATCTGGAATTTTCGATTCCAGATACAAAGATCGGAGTAAGTCCAGTTCAGTTACTATGACAACGTATGCTCTGAAACTAACCTGAAAAATGGCAGGTTTGTTTTCAGAAGAGTTTCTTTGTTTGTATGAGTTAGCATAAGCCTGACCACACCTGCAGTATTTATGTAGTAGAGACTTCAATCAGTCAGATGTTTCATCTGTGGTGATAATGTCATGCCCTTTCATTCAAGGTCCAGTTAACATGAAGGCTAAAATTATTCGCCACGCACAACTTATTAGACCTTGTTGTAACATTTTGTCATTTTCAGAAGAGTTTCTTTGCGAGCGTTATTGTTTTTCATCACGGTCCATAATCTACCTCAACAACCTTCTTAAAGCTCACATCTCAGACATCACCCATTGTGGATTTGCGCTCACATCATTACAAACTCTGTGCATTGCCTTTGGGGTTTTTTTTCCCGGCAATGGTAGCTGTCTATATAACATTGGACATGCTGAACACATCGGGAAAGCAACAGTGCGCAGATCTGTCCGAAAAGTGTGGCTTGCACTGAAGCACTTTCTGCGCATTTTCATTGTTTTCCTGGGACATAAAGCAGTAAGGGTTATCAAAGAGCAATTCTACAGTATGATAGGTTGGTTAATCTTATGTAAAATCTATATGAAAGGTTTAAGTACTGAGCTGTTTCAACGATGAATAATCATTACCCAACATTTCAGGATTTCCAAATGTAATTGGCTGATGGAACACAGATTCCTATTAAAGCCCCAAGTGTGAATGAAGGAGATTATGTGAATAGGAAGTCTTTTCACAGCATCAGTGTGCAGGTAATGACAAAGTGTCTAAATCAAATCTCCATTTCAGATAGTAATGCAACTCATTCTCTATTGTCAATATAATATGTGATGCCACCCACATCATCACAAATGTGGAAGCCAAATGGCCAGGGTCTGTCCATGATTCAAGGGTGTTTCGTGAGTCCACTTTCTACAACAAGTTTGAACATGGTAAGTTACCTTTCAGATACTGATTCATGCTTCAGTTCTTATCTTTACAGTTTTGTATGTCAAGTGTTATAACCTATTGTTACTTTTGTCCTGTGATTACAGGACAATATGATAGTATCCTCCTTGGGGACATAAAGCTTTCCCATCTGCCCTTTCTAATGACCCCCTACCCTGACCCTGAGCCTGGAACACAGTGCAGCTACAACCTGGCCTATTGCAGGACATGAGCCAGGGTGGAGATGATCATTGGCATCCTCAAGGCCTGGTTCCAGTGCCTGTGTGGGCTCAGGGTCACTCCAGAGAGGGCATCTGACATCACAGTGGCAAGTGTGGTGTTACATAATATTATCACAATGAGAGGAGAAAAATACTCCCCTGCAATTGAAGAAGAAGATGATGCACCCCCTGCCACCTTCCTGACAGCCAAGATGACCGGACTCTGAGGGACACGATTTGCAACAAAGTGCAACATCACCCAAAGCATTTTTTTTATTATTCTTTTTTTTCTGCATGCCCAGCAGATTCTTCATTTCCCTTTAATGTCCTGCAAATGAAAATTAAAGGACATGCTTTAATTTATTAACATCATGCACACAAATGGAAAAATAAAATCATTTTACAAACCTACCTTTTAATTTGATCTCCAGTATTTCAATTTCAAGTTGTTGTTTTTTTTATTTGAAGTTGTTTGTGTTCCACCCGGAGGTCCCTATTTGATTTTATATAGATCTTTTACTGGCATCTAGGAAGACAGATGACATTTTGTTAGGAGGTTGTCGTGTTCTTCTCATTTTATGATTTCAGTTAGACACATGGTTGATACAGACATATGAAAAACTATCCTCACTGTGCTAAGATATTCTCCAGAGTAGAATGGGGAACAGCCAGCCATGGTCTGACAGGACCATGACAAGCAAGATTTTAATCTGTGACCAAGTAATTACAAGTTACCCCTCTCAGAATTTAAGGTATACCTCCATAGGGCTCTCTGTAAATGCTGAGAGAGTCTCATCGTCTTCATCCTAGAACACAAAATGTTTTAAATATATGCTATCTGAAACATATGCATCAGGCAATATCTGTTGAAAATGAGGCACTTACTGATGGAGGAATGTCCAGAAGATTGAGGACTCCTTCAGTCACTGGAGATTAAGGTGCTTAGATGCAAAAGTGTTAATCAGCGATCAACCTTTATTCACTGATGACAAACCTGCCATTTATATAGCTTGTGTCCTGGGGAGTAGTTGGCCCTGATGAGCTGCCCCCCCAGAATGCCATCCATAAATGGCCTTTCTGCATTCTGGCTGACTGCCAGCCCTTCAGCCAGAGTGAAAGGTGGTGGTGGGAGCCCTCCACCCATTTATGGGCCTCCACCTTCTTCCTGTTGGCTACAAAGTGAAACCCAACTATTACACCTAGCCCTACATTTACAATTAAGGAAACAAATTAGCTGTAAAATAAAAAAAAATGTTACCTGACTGAATTATGTTTTTGAACTTGACCTTTACCTGCTGCCAAGTGTGTTTCACACCACTGGAGTTGCATCTGATTCAAAAACATAAAATACATTCAGTATCATAGTGTACAATGTAACCTTTGTATGCTGTCTCTCTGTTAGCAGAATGCATCATTTATCACATCCTCAGTGTCTGATTGGCTTTTAAAGTTCGTCATGAACGCGCACAATTCAGGCTCAAACTATCCGAGATTGAGTGAACTTAGACTTCAGAATTGGAATCCTCTGTTCTAGAACTAAAAATTCAGCAAGTGTGGATTTCACTGACTCAGAATTCAAGTTTAAGTTTAGGATTTTTCAAACCTGCTTTCTGGAACACACCCCTGATTTCACAGGAATGGTGTATCTAACATTTTTTTCCTAACTATCTGTCACGCTGGTGGTGTGGTGCAGGACCCAAGTGCAAAGACACGATGATGAAGGTGACAAACGGAGGATTTTACTGACAAAATAAAGATGAAAATACAAGTGCAAAACAGGAACAAAACCGATAACAAAAGGTGCAGCATAACAGCGTGCTCAAAACACAAACAACGATCGACAAAGGACAAGGCAAACACTAAGGCTTAAACACAAGAGGAAAACTAAACAGGGCAAACGTGATTGGACAAAATTAACAAGGGGGGAACGAGGTTAATAAATACAACAAACAGGATCAGGTGAGGGGCGGAGACACACATGGAAGAGGAGCACAAAGACATTTCAAACTAAAAGTCCAAAATAAAGTGCAGGCTGTGACACTAGCTAAAATCTTGTGTGATATGGTGACTAAGTTCTTTGTTCTTAAGCAGAATCTTCCCTCTACAGAAGAAACTTCTGTTCTTTTCCAAAATACTAGAAAAAGCTGTGTCTCCTCAATTATGCTCCTACCTCCAGAGAAATGGTGGACATTAAGACACAAAACATATAACAACAATCAATCAGCAAGTCTGCTGCTGCTGTTGTGCTGATTATTCGTCACTGCTCTACGGTCTGTCCCTAACATTTATGTTACGTTGTGCTGCACTTATAAGCTTGTGTGCTTGTTTTAATCTCGCTCTGTGTCTGCTCCGTTAACGTTACCTATCAACAGATTGTTTCTACTGTTTGGCTGCTAGTGTGCTAACACCAGTTTAGCCTTCTTACTAACCTTACTTACACAGCAATAGTGTGTTGATAGTTCACGTTTACAGTACCTCTGTTTATCTGCCACTATGTCTTGCTCTCTCTGCCTCGCTCTCGTAGAGAAGTTGTCTCTCCTAGAGAGACGTGTCCGTCAGCTAGAGGAAGGTAGCGCTAGTTCTAGTTTTATTACTATAGATACGACGGGCACCCCAGATGGCATTAGTTTAGCCTCTGAGCCGATTAGCGGCTCTGTCTCTCCCTTTAGTGCAGTTTTGCCGGCAGAAAAGGAGTTTGTTACGGTCATGAGTGACAGGAGGTCTCATTGACGCCGACACCAGCCGTCATCCGTACGGCCCGACTCACAACCGCTGCCGGTGGTGAATCGCTTGGCTGCTCTTGTTTCTCCTGCCTGCCAGCCCGGGTCCTCTACCTCCCTCGACCGCCCAAAGCCCCGTAGGGGACTCAGTGACCCGAGGGATTAGACTAGCAACGCCAGCGACTGTTACCTGTCTCTCCGGGGCCAGAGTTCCCGACATAGAAGCTAACCTTAGGGTGCTGGCAAACAGGAATAGCCGTATCGATAAGGCACACCCCATAGACACCAGCTATGACAACATCGTTATTCATGTCGGCACCAAAGATATTAGAATGAGGCAATCTGAAGTCACAAAGGTCAACATAGCTAGGACTTGTGACTTCGCCAGAAAGATGTGTCGGCATCGATTAATTGTCTCTGGCCCTCTACCAGCTAGGGGTAACGACGAAAGATATAGTAGATTATTGCAACTGAATCGCTGGCTGGCGCAGTTTTGTTTAGATCAGGGATTTGATTTTGTAGATAACTGGCCCTCTTTCTGGGGTCGACCTGGCTTGCTAAAAGCGGACGGCCTGCACCCTAATGGGCATGGCGCTGCTGTTTTATCAGGTAACATAGATAGATGTTTGAGTCAGCTATGACATCTTTCACTAGAGCAGGCCAGGTCGCAGGTGATTACAGAACCTGCTAATGAAAACCCCTCAGAGGCTGCTGAGTTCCATGAATCAATGACTCCTCTCCTCCAACATAAGGCTAAGATTAATTTGACTAGTTATCCATTTAGTGGAGAGGCTTCAGCAGAGACTAGCTCCCTTTGTAAGCCTGGTCCTCATTCTGCCTTAGTTGCTCAACATAACTTGCTCTATGGTCATCCCTCTGTCAGCAGCAATTTGGCTTTTGCTATCAGCGTACTCTCACGCCCTCGCAGACCACTTCGGCCTAGATTTAGACAGCCTATTTCTCACAACAACTTAATTCCAATTCAACTGACCCCCTCTTCCGATTCGATCGTTGTAAGCCCGATAACCCTGAAGTTAGGTTCTATTAATATTAGATCGCTCTCCCATAAGGCCTTGCGGGTCAGTGATCTTATCACTGATCTTAGCCTTGACATGATGGGTTTGTGTGAAACTTGGTTGAAGCCAGATGTTTATTTTTCTTTAAATGAAGCCTCACCCCCCAACTATTCCTTTTCGCATGCTGCTCAAGCAGCGAAGAAAGGTGGGGGTGTAGCCTTAATTCATAACACTGAATTCTCGCCTAGCATCTTTAATACACCAAATTTTGCCTTCTTTGAGCTGCTCTCTCTGAAACAATCCTGTTCGACCTCACCCTTCCTCATAGTAGTGATGTATCGGCCCCCTGGGCCCTATAGTCAATTTCTAGATGACTTTGCTGAATTGATCTCTGGCATTATAACTACGGTGGATAAAATCCTTATAATGGGGGATTTTAATATCCACATCAATGACAGCTCTGATTCTCTTAATAAAGCATTTACATTTATTTTAGACACTTTTGGCTTCAACCAATACGTCCACGAGCCCACTCATTCCAATGGCAACACCTTAGATCTTATTCTAGCTCGCGGCCTAGCTACCTATCATGTGGTTGGATCTCCCTACTCCACTGCCCTATCTGACCATTTTCTCGTCACCTTCCAGGTCACGCCCCCCTCTCCTCCTGTAGTCTCTACCGTGGTTCGACGCTGCCGCCGCATTAATGCTTCCACCACTGCCGCACTCGCTAACTTACTTCCTGCTGCCCTCACCTCTCTCGATGATCAACAAGGGTCTTTGAACGATCTGACAGATAGTATAAACTGTACCCTCCGCAATGCTTTAGATACGGTAGCAGCATTAACGCTAAAAAATAGGCGTAAATATATAACACCCTGGTTTGATAACGATACACGTGTATTGAAGCAAGCGTGCAGAAGATTTGAACGAAACTGGCGCGCCACTAAACTGGAGGTCTTCCGCCTCGCCTGGCATGATAGCTTGATAGCCTATAAATGCGCCCTCTCCACAGCCAAATACGCCTATTACTCAAGAATAATTAATCTCAACAAAAACAACCCGAGATTTCTATTTGATGCAGTATCAAAATTGACCCTGAATCACTCCCCTCAATCCAGTTCTATTACCGCATGCGACTTTGTTAAACTTTTCTCACAAAAAATAGACTTAATCCGTTGTGATATTCAAAACAGTCAACAAAATCAATGCGCCGATATACTCCCCATCGCTGCCCCAGAGCCTAATCAGGATGTGCACTCTTTAACCCAATTTGAGCCTATCTTCCTAGACGGGCTCTCCAAACTGGTGCACTCCGCTAAACCAGCCTCTTCCCTGCTCGATCCCCTACCTCCTAAACTTTACGTAGAACTTTTCTCGATCCTCGGCCCCACAATCCTCAACCTTTTAAATTTGTCAATTAAGTAGGGAGTTCTACCCTCTGCTTTTAAAACAGCCGTGGTTAGCCTCCTACTTAAAAGACCCAACCTCGACCCAGAAAGCTTGAATAATTATAGACCAATCTCTAATCTCCCGTTTCTTTCTAAAATACTCAAAAAAATTGTCGCTGCGCAACTCATCGCATATATGTCCTCCAACAGCCTCTTTGAAGTGTTTCAGTCAGGCTTTAGGTGTTTTCATTCCACTGAAACCGCATTAACTAAAGTGACTAATGATGTATTACTAGCCATAGATGCTGGTGATACCTCAATGCTTATTCTTCTCGATCTGAGTGCAGCATTCGACACAGTCGATAACACCATACTGTTAAAGCGCCTGGAAAATCAAATTGGCATCTGTGGCCTGGCGCTCTCCTGGTTCAAATCTTATCTCTCAGAGAGAAAGCAGTGTGTCCACTACAATAATGTGACATCTGAGTATCGAGAGCTTAACTATGGTGTCCCTCAGGGGGCGGTCCTTGGCCCTCTCCTTTTCTCTATCTACATGCTCCCTCTTGGAGACATTATCCGCAGCCATCACATTAACTTCCACTGTTATGCTGATGATACTCAGATCTACTCACCAGTCAAGCACAGTGACCGCTCTGAATTGGCTAACCTTGAGGCGTGTCTCTGTGCCATTAAAAATTGGATGTCTTCAAACTTCCTGATGCTTAACGCAGGTAAGACAGAAATGCTAGTCATTGGACCCCCTGCGCATAAGCATCTTTTTAATAATCTTAAATTAAAATTTGACAACTGCATTCTCTCGCAAAATTCTACAGCTAAAAACCTTGGTGTGATTTTTGACTCTAGTCTCTCGCTTGTCACTCATATCAAGAATACTACCAAAACGGCCTTTTATCACCTCCGCAATATCGCCAAAATTAGGCCCCTACTATGTTTAGCTGATGCAGAAACTATTGTTCATGCATTTTTCACGTCTCGCCTCGACTACTGTAACGTTCTGTACTCTGGTTTGCCCGCCTCTAGTACCAGAAGTCTTCAGCTCGTCCAGAATGCTGCTGCCAGAATCCTGACCCGAACTAGGAAGTTCGATCACATTACTCCCGTCCTGGCTTCCCTTCACTGGCTCCCAATTCACATGAGGGCTGATTTTAAAGTCCTCCTATTAACATGTGAAATTCTCCATGGGCTTGCATAGGCCTATCTTTCTGATCTAATTACACTCTACCCCCCCCCCCCCCCCCCCCCGCACCCTGCGCTCTCAGGCTGCTAAATTATTAGTTGTTCCAAGAGTTAAAAAGAAGTCTGCTGGCCATCGCGCCTTTGCCGATGTCTGCACCTCCTTCCTGGATGTGGCACCTTCCCCTGGCCAGCTGAATGACTTTGTGCCCTGTTGTCCCTGGCCCTGCTCCCCCCGCATGGCCCTGCTCCTCCTGCGCCCTCCTCAGCCACTACTCTTGCAACTTTCAATACAAAATTATCTATAAAATTAATTTTCTTATTTCATCTGTTAAGTGCCGCTATTCCAATAATGCTCTCCTTCCCTCCCTCTTCTCTTGCATGGCTGTGGCTCATCAGTTTGAGCATGAGTGTCTGGATTGAATGTGGCTACTTTCTTCTTAGGTGTGCCCCCCCACCCTCCATGTCATCTCTCTCTTCACCGTCATCCCGATGGCTGCTGCGGCTTCGTGTCTCCCTGCGCTGCTACAGCTGTGCCGTCCACCCCAACTGAGCCCCATGCTGTTATTGTCATTCTTCATACTGCCTACTAGTTATGCTTTCATTTTATTATCACTGTGTTGTTTTGTAAGTTGCCCTCTGGGCTGGCACCTACTGCACGCCTGGCTGGCCTAGAAGGGGTCTCCTCTCTTTGTGGTCCTTCTCAAGATTTCTCCTATTTTTCCCTAACGTCTGGGTTTTTTGAGGAGTTTTTTCTTGCCCGCTATGAGGATCAAGTCAGGGGGTGCCACCCTGCTCTGTTTCGTTGTAATTCTGTGGGCATGTAAAGCCCTTTGAGACTGTAAACAGTGATCTTGGGCTCTAAATAAACTTAAACTTGAACTTGAAACTTGATCAAGCACCAATAATAATAATATAATAATATTTATAATGATAAATAATCATAAGTGATAACTGTAATAATAGTAAGAATAATAACAGTAATCATAATGATAGTCATCATCATCTTCATCTGTATAGTTATAATAGCGAATAATCATAAGTGACAGCAGTGATATCAGTGATTTCAGTCTGGATTTGGGCCTCACCATAGCACAGACAATGCTGGTCAGAGTAACTAATGATCTCCTTATGCCTTATGACTATGGATCTCATCTCTTGTAATCCTAGACCTTATTGCATTTACCACTGTAGACCAAACAGTGTAGTATATAAATTATACAATATAGAATACACTTAAGGATAGACTTGAGAATCACATTGGCATTTGTAGACAGGCACTAGTTTTAAATCTTATCTGACAGACCTCCACCAACATGTGAGTGTAAACAGTGAACTGTCAGACGTCACTCAGGTTAAATATGATAAGTTTTTGTAGTGTGGTAATGCTGTAGTGTAATGAGATAATACTGCAAACTACTGAGGTGATACTGTAGGGTAGTGAGGTAATACTGCAATGAGGTGATACTGTGCAGTAGTGAGGTGATGCTATAGAGTAGAGAGGTAATACTGTAAAGCAGTGAGGTCAAACTGTAAGGTAGTAATGAAATACTGTAGAATATTGAGGTATTACTGATGTGAGGTCATTCTTGAGAGTAGTGAGGTAATACTTAAGTTGAACTCTGCATTTGACCCATCCACAGTGCGGTCCCCGGGGAACGGTTGGTGCTTTGCTCAAAGGCACCGCAGCCGTGCATACTGCGGCAGGGGAAAGCGCTGTACATTCACCGCCCCTGCCCCTTGGGCTCGAACCAGCAACCTTTCAGTACTAATCTTGCCTCCCTAACCTTTAGGCCGTGTGGTAGCATGGTAATACTGCAGTGACGTAATACTGTAGAGTTGTGTGGTAATACTGCAGTGAGATAATACTGTAGAGTTGTGTGGTAATACTGCATTGAGGTAATACTGTAGAGTCATGTGGTAACACTGCAGTGAGATAATACTGTAGAGTTGTGTGGTAATACTGCAGTGAGATAATACTGTAGAGTCGTGTGGTAATACTGCAGTGAGGTAATACTGTAGAGTAGAGTGGTAATACTGCAGTGAGATAATACTGTAGAGTCATGTGGTAATACTGCAGTGAGGTAATACGGTAGAGTCATGTGGTAATACTGCAGTGAGATAATACTGTAGAGTAGTGTGGTAATACTGCAGTGAGATAATACTGTAGAGTCATGTGGTAATACTGCAGTGAGATAATACTGTAGAGCAGTGTGGTAACACTGCAGTGAGACAATACTGTAGAGTCATGTGGTAATACTGCAGTGAGATAATACTGTAGAGCAGTGTGGTAATACTGCAGTGAGATAATACTGTAGAGTAGAGTGGTAATGATGCAGTGAGGTAATACTGTAGAGTCATGTGGTAATACTGCAGTGAGATAATACTGTAGAGCAGTGTGGTAATACTGCAGTGAGATAATACTGTAGAGTAGAGTGGTAATACTGCAGTGAGGTAATACTGTAGAGTCGTGTGGTAATACTGCAGTGAGATAATACTGTAGAGTAGTGTGGTAATACTGCAGTGAGATAATAATGTAGAGCAGTGAGGTAATAATGTAGTGAGGTAATACGCTACTGAGATAATACTGTAGAGTATTGAAGTAATACTGTAGTGAGGTAAAATTGTCAAGTGTTGAGGTAATACTACAGTGAGGTAATACTGTTGTTCAAACTCAAGTTTTATTCGTCTGATACACAATGTCAAGTGAAATGTTTTCCCACTGTGTTCACATCTGGTGGAGAATGCAGGTAGAAGAAGTAGAGACTAGCAACAAGACAGCACTGGGACCGCAGAGAGCTCCTTCCCTGTCGCTGGAAGCCACTTCAGGCTTCCATTCAGAACAGGGCACCCAGCGAGTCTTTCCCACATTAGGAGCCCCCCCACAGCAACTGTTGCAAGCACAAAGCCTGCCCAAACTCCAACCCACAGACCACAAGGTCTGTTTAACCCCACAGACATCTGGATGGAGTTGACATATGTCCATCCAATGGGCCGCCCCAGAGCCTGAAATACAGAGGAATGCATCCGGAAAAGGTTTCTCTGGCCAGAAATGACGACAGAGGTTAAAGACTTCTGCCAGCACTACCCCACCTGCTATTGGGGCTCCACGAGCACTGCCCCCAAAAGACATCCTGATTGACCTGGGAACACCATTTGTCTCCTGGATTATGGCAGACATTTGCAGGCTCTTGTGGGTGAAACATCTCTGAACCCCATTGTACCCCCCACAAACTGATGGGCCAGTGGAAGGGTTCAACTAGACACTCAAAGGATTGCTAAAGAAGGTGGTAACTGAAGAGCGGCTTGACTGGGATTTGATGTTGCCTTATGTGCTCCTCAGTGTACATAGTTCCCCAGGCCTCCACCAGCTTCAGCCCTACCAGCTTCTCACCCCTGAGGCCAGGGAGAAAACAGCCTACAGTACACCATCTGGCAGTACCAGGTTCTCTCCTTCAGTGTCCATAGGGCACCTGTCACATTTCAGCACGATGAGCATCAAGCCCCGCTGAGCCTATGCCACAGCCTACCTGGACAATGTAATTGTCCACACAGAGAGCTGGGTTCAGCACATTGTCTGGCTGTGGAAGGTGCTGGAAACAATCGGGCAAGCAGGTGTAACTGCCGGCTTCACCAAATGTCACCTAGGCTTGTTGAAGGCCTGATACCTGAGATTTCAGACTGGAAGGGGACTACTGTGGCTGCAGGAGAAGAGGGTCAAGGCAGTGAAGAGGTTCCCGTGTCCCTCCACCATAAACCAGACATGGGCGCTCTTGGATTTGGTGGGACCAGTGCTTTGTGCCTCATTTTTATTCTACATTCATGAGGAGCACCCAGTCTTCTACCTAACCTGGAATCTGTTCCCAGCAAAGAGGTGCTATGCTGCAGTGGAAAGGGAGGCCCTATCCATCAGATGGGCAGATCCTGAGGCTTCATATCTTCACCCTGGTGACAGACTACATAGCCCAGCCATGAATAGTTTGGACAAAAGACACCCATGTTTGGGTTACCAGATGATTCATGGCACGCCAGGATTTCACAATACACTGCACCAGGGCATCCCATGGAAACCAGGCCAAAGTAACAATCCCTACAAAAGCACCAGCCAAATCAATGCAGCACCCCTCACCAATACTTTCAGTTTCAGTTTCAAGTTTATTGTCATTGTTACGCCCTCAAGGTGAGAGCAACAATAAATAAGGGGGGAGAGAATGCGGTTCAGGCTTAACAAACAAAATTTATTTAATCATTACAAAAGAAAACGAATGAGAGTCATCAGGGGTTCCAAAAAGAAGTTCAATAAACGAAAACACGTCAGTCCGACCGGCCACCTCCGAAATTAACATCCACCCTGGCAACCTAAAACAGACAAAAAGAAAGGAGAGGAGGGGCAGGGAGAGGTGGAGGGGCAGAGCTTTTAAACCCGGGTACAACTGCGCGCCGGTGTACCCAATTGGGCTGATTGCCTCCTGCCACACCACCAGCATGCCTATCAGGGAACACAAAAAGATAACCAGAACCACGGCCTGGGGGAAAAGGGGCAAAGCCCAGAGGGCCGTGACAGTCATATACATGATAACAATGCAAACATCATTACGAGTAATGAAATTCCTAACCTTGGAGCCAACTCAGCTTTACATAATAAATAAGTAAGACTGTGGTATAAGTAGAAATTAGAAAGTAAAGTAGAAAGTAAATTCCACAACAGCGCAGTGCAATACTGATATAGTTAAAGTGACTAGTAGTAAACAACGTAAACAATGGAACAATGTAAACAATGTAATAATGTAAACAACAGTGCAATACTGATATAGGTGACTAGTGGTAAACAGTGCAAGCATTAGTTTTCTTAAAGTGGCAAACTGTGTGCGGTAAGAGTCCATTCACTGTGGTGAGTGTATGTCGTGTGTATAGTGTGTGCAAGTGCAAGTGTCAGCACTTCAGTAGCCAAATATTTTGATTTGACTGTTGTGGCCTGTAAAGCCCGTTGAGACTGTAAACAGTGATATTGGGCTCTAAATAAACTTGAACTTGAACTTGAACTTGAACTGATGGCTTGCAGGTAAAAACTCTCTCTGAACCTGCTGGTTTGGGTCTGGGTGCTCCTGTACCACCTGCCAGACGGCAGAGACATGAAAAGTCTGTGGCTGGGATCCCTAGGTTCAGAGAGGATCCACTGTGCTTTCCACCTGCAGCGCTGGATGTGGAGGTCCTGGTTGGATGGCAGCTCAGTCCTGGTGATGCGTTATGTTGTTCTGACCACCACTGCACAGCTTTGTGGTCGAGAATGGTGCAGCTGCTGTACCACACCATGACGCTGCCAGTCAGGATATTCTTGATGGTACCTGTAGAAGTTGGTGAGTATCCTGGAGTCCATGCCGAACCTCCTCAGCCGCCAGAGGAAGAGGAGCTGCTGCCTCGCTGCCTGCACGACCACACCTGTGTGGTATGACCAGCTCAGATCCTCACTGATGTTAATCCCCAGCCGACCCTCTCCACTGAAGTTCCCTCGATGTGGATTGGGGTGTGCCCCCCTCCCTGCAGCCTCCTGTAGTCCAAGATCAGCTCCTTGTTTTTGCTGACATCGAGCAGGAGGTTGTTATCTTGACACCACGGTGTCAGGGCCCTCACCTCTGCTCTATTGGTGAACTCGTCTCTATCTGTGATGCAGCCAATGATGCTGGTGTCATCAGCAAACTTTATCACAGAGTTGGAGCTGTGTGTGGCCATGCAATTTTGGGGTGAACGGGGGGACAGGAGGGGGCTGAGCTTTGGGGCACCAGTGCTGAGCGTCAGTGTGGAGGTGGCATTGCCGATTTGCTCTGCCTGTGGTCTCCCTGTCAGGAAGTCCAGAATCCAGCTGCACAGGGACTAATGTGCAGGTCTCGGAGCTTCATGACGAGTCTGGACAGCGCCATAGTGTTGAAAGCTGAGCTGTAGTTAATGAACAGCATCTGCACGTAGGTGTTTTTCTGATCCAGGTGGGAGAGGGCAGCATGTAGTGCAAACGCTATCGCATCATTTGTGGACCTGTTTGGCCTATAGGTGAACGGGAGTGGGTCTAATGTGGTGGGCAGGGAGGATGTAATGTGGGTTTTGACCATCCGCTCAAAGCACTTCATGACAATGGAGGTGAGTGCTACTGGGCAGTAGTAATTTAGGCATGTTTGTTTTCTTTGGGCCTGGGATGATGGTAGTCTTCTTGAAACACATGGGGACTACAGATTGTTTCAGGGAGAGGTTGAAGATGTCTGTGAAGACATCTGCCAATTCGTAGGCACATGCTTTGAGAGCACGGTCTGGGATATTGTCCAGTCCAGGAGCTTTGTGTGCATTTACCAATTTTGACAATAAAGCACCCCTCTCAGGGTTTAAAATTACCTTGTAAGTTCCTGTCTGTGGGAGTGACTGACATGGATATAATATTACTTCAAAACCACTGTTTCTAACAGGTTAAATTTTGCTGAGGTCAAATTTTTCAAATAAAATTTCAAGTTCTCAGTTAACAGAGCGAGTACAGGATATGACACGCGGACAGGAGAAAAACAGGAGAGGAGGAAAAACGGAAAGAGTTTCGTATCAAAAATTCAGGCCAGTCACCACGCCCTCTAAGTTTTCCTTATTTCACAACTTAAACTCTCAGGATGCTGAAAGGAACCCTTTCTATGTAATTATTTTGAAAAATTTGTTTAATATACAAAATTGGGGCATCATCCACCCACGGGATGGCCTGAAACATAACAGGGAAACACAAAGGAACAGAGCAAAGCAAAACACAAGCAAAATACACACAAGGACATAAGATATGGGCAGTATACTGCTGGTGTTTCCTCAGCGTTTACCTTCTCTGAAGCCTCCTACAATGAGTTTATGCCCCACTTTTGTGCCACCTTTGAACCCTCACCTGAGGTGACAGTGGAGAAGTTAATGTGGAAAGGGGAAACTCCAGCTTCACTTTAAAGATTCTGTTTGTTTCACTGGCGTTGAAAGTCTTCTTTCTGAACTAGCAGACATTAAATATTATTCATATCAATAACATAATTAAATAAACACGCATTTATAGAACTCTGATATGTCCAATAGAAGCACAGCTGCAGAAGAACCAGTGACATTCTGTTAACTACTGATCAAAGACACAGACCTGTTACACACCCACATACACACAAACATGAAAGTATGTGAATTAGGACTGTGAGACTTCAACCTGATAAAGCTGATGTCAGCACTGAGTAACTCTAAGCTTTGATGAGAGTTTAGCCTCACATCTGCATAGACACACCTGATCAGCAGCATACCGGACATGTTTTCTAACACACACCTGATCAGCAGCATACCGGACATGTTTTAATGACATGTAATGACAATGGAAATCAGATCCAAATTCTGAGAAACACTGGTCTGTACCACATCATTCATGTTGTCTGATGAAAACAGTTTGATCAAGAATACCAGTCATTACCATGTATCACAAGAAATACTCAGCACTGTATCTTATCACAATATACAATATTCACCATTTTTTTGACCCTTTGGCTGATTGCGTTGTGAGACTGTAACATCCTGTATGTCAGCATGAAACCAAGACACCAGTAAAGCCACATCAGTTCATGACATCTAAAGTCTGGACCACCAGTAAAGCCACATCAGTTCATGACATCTAAAGTCTGGACCACTTCCTGAAGTGAACTTGGCCACAGTCCCATTTTACATGGTGCTCTTCAAACAGGATCTGTGCCCAAATCTGAGAAGATTCAAATAGAATAGAATAGAACAGAATAGAATAGAATAGAATAGAACAGAATAGAACAGAATAGAATAGAATAGAATTCATGTGTGACAGTGGAGAGGTTTTTGAGCCTCCCACATCTCCACAGAGAGGAGTGCACAGCAAGAGAAGACACAGAAGACTGTGGGTACCTCAGTATCCCAAAATGGGAAAAAGAAGTTTGTTCTCTTCGCCTGTCCAGGGTGTTTCCCCGCCTTGCGCCCAATGAATACTGGGATAGGCTCCAGCACCCCCCACAACCCTAAGTGGGATAACTGGCTTTGAAAATGAGTGAGTGAGTGAGTGAGTGAGTGAGTGAGTGAGGAACTGACTGGATTAAAATCTGACCATCCCTGATCAGATGTCAAATTTTACATTCTTTGTTTTTATTTCCATCAGGAGAAGAGGAGGGACAGTTCTAACAGAACGACAGGGCAGCTTCCATACCCTGCCAGGGAGAAATCTTAACTCATGACATAAACCATGATTCATTTAATGAATAACAACAACTTTATTAAATTCCAGTTGGCGGTTTGCTGAGCTTGACAAGTAAAATGAAATTCAACTCTGAACTTGATGTGCAGAGGAAACGTCAATAACAGTTTAAACCTGTTCATTTTGATGATACTGAAGTGTCAAAGTTCAGTCTGTATGATACTGTACAGGTTTTCTACAAAAACCGATCGCTGACATTGTCAAATGAATGTTTCAGTTTGGAGATACCAGTAAAGCCATATCAGTTCATGACACCTAAACTTTAGACCAGTTCTGATACTCACTCTTGTCTTGATTAACAAATAGCTCAGTTACCAATGGGACTGCTTCGACACAGTCACTGTATGAGAACTGTGCCAGGGGAAGTTTTGAAGCTGTGAAATGTTTAAATATTATTCCTGCACTGCGTGATTTGTCATAAGAATTTTGACCAAGCTCTTTTGATTCAAATGTGACTTTCATCTGAAGCCCTGAAGTGAGCTTGGCCACAGTGACATTCCACCCAGTGCTCTTAAAACCAGGTCTGTGCCCAAATCGCAGAAGATTCATGTGTCAAATCTGAGATTCGTGTGTCAAATCTGAGATTCATGTGTCAAATCTGAGACTCATGTATCAAATCTGAGACTCATGTATCAAATCTGAGACTCATGTGTTAAATCTGAGATTCATGTGTCAAATCTGAGACTCGTATCAAATCTGAGACTCATGTATCAAATCTGAGATTCATGTGTGAAATCTGAGATTCGTGTGTCAAATCTGAGATTCGTGTGTCAAATCTGAGATTCGTGTGTCAAATCTGAGATTCGTGTGTCAAATCTGAGATTCGTGTAGGAGTGAGTACCCACTGTCTCCTGAATGTTCCTCTTGCTGTTCAGTCTCTTTTCTGTATAGTGGAGATATGTGACATATGTGAGTACAAAGAAACTTAACTCTGAACCTGATGGATAAAATGAAACTTAAAATGAAACTTAACTCTGTACCTTATGGATAAAATGAAACTTAACTCTGAACCTGATGGATAAAATGAAACTTAACTCTGAAGCTGATGGATAAAATGAAACTTAACTCTGGTTTTGATGAGTAAAATGAAACTTAAGAAGCTGGCAGCTTAACCCTGATCATTCTGATGATACTGAAATGTTATGCGACCAGAAGGCACTGAGTCACATCTTGATCAACATTCAGTCCTGAATCCGCATAGACCTGACCTGTACATCACTTTTACATACACTCCTGAACAACAGCATACATTGCTGAATTTGTTGTAAGAATGTTTTGATCTCAAAATCAGTGTTGTACTTTGATGACATATAACATCCATGAATGTCACGGTGGGCGTGGCCTAAAGGTTAGAGACGTGGGTTAGGGTTAGGCTTGTGACTGAAAGGTTACTGGTTTGATCTCCTGGACTGGGGGGGTGGGGGGTGAATGAGCAACGCTTTCCCCTCCCTCTACACCCACTTAACCCCCAAATGCTCCAAGGTGACAGCATGCTCGAGTGCAGTGGCTACTTCAGGTCCAACTTACTATGGTAATTCCACACCATTTTGTCCCATTGTGAACATAGCTGGGATGACAATAAAGAGAATTTCATTTCCTATCGTGATATTCATGTGTATCAATCAAAGTGAACAAAACTCAGACCAAATACTTCATCCTACACAACAGATAAAATCGGCAAAATGCAAGTATAAATTTTGGACGAAACTGTAGTAGGCTCCAAAGATATGTTTCCAAAGCGCAAGTAAACAAATCAGTAGATCAAACTCAGTTTTCAGTGGCAAAATCTTAGTAAGAGAAGACCAACCCTGACCCTGACCCTATGCACACAGGCATTAAGTACAAAACAGGAACTTATATTGGCTTCATTGAGCCTTTTGTTGCATGACGGATGAAAAACACTTCACCAAAATATTCCCAACTGAATCCATTTTTACATGTTTTTGAATTGTTTAAAGCCATGACTTTGAGATGTTTAGGCCAGTATGAAAGCTCTAAAGAACAGTTACAGTGTAAGGTGACCACAGCAGAGAGAAGAGGAGTTATTATGGATCGGGTGCTTCAGGCAGAGTCTGAGTGTGGAAAATCTAAGTTTAATTTTAAAATGTTCTGTCATGAGATTACTGATAATAAGAACAAAAAAATCTACGGGAGAAGTGTTGAAAAACAGAGTAGTGTTTTTCTTGTTTTTTTTCCCCAATGAAAAGAGAGGTACAGAGGGTCATGAAAGAGGAAAGACTGTTATTGGCACAGTGGAAACACTGTTATTGGCACAGTGGAAAGACTGTTACTGGCACAGTGGAAAGACTGTCACTGGCACAGTGGAAAGACTGTTACTGGCACAGTGGAAACAAGTTCAAGTTCAAGTTCAAGTTTATTTAGAGCCCAATATCACTGTTTACAGTCTCAAGGGGCTTTACAGGCCACAACAGTCAAATCAAAATATGACGGCACCCCCTGACTTAATCCTCATGGCGGGCAAGAAAAAACTCCCCAAAAACCCAAGAAGGAAATGGGAAAATGGGAGAAATCTTGAGGAGGACCACAGAGAGAGGAGACCCCTCCTTGGTCAGACAGGTGTGCAATAGGTGCCGACCACGTGGGCAGTTACAGCTGAAAGTAAATTGGGGCATGAACAAAGGGGATGGTGATGTAGACAAGAGGCTGACGGGGGATGGAAGATGATGACACCAACACTGTTATTGGCACAGTGGAAAGACTGTTACTGGCACAGTGGAAAGACTGTCACTGGCACAGTGGAAACACTGTTATTGGCACAGTGGAAAGTCTGTCACTGGCACAGTGGAAAGACTGTTACTGGCACAGTGGAAAGACTGTTATTGGCACAGTAATAATAATAATAATAATAATAATAATAATAATAATAATGTTTATTTAGAGCCCAATATCACTGTTTACAGTCTCAAAGGGCTTTACATGTCTATATATATTATAGTATATATAATAATAATAATAATAATAATAAAGGGCTTTACATGTCTATATATATTATAGTATATATGATAATAATAATAATAATAATAATAATAATAAAGGGCTTTACATGTCTATATATATTATAGTATATATAATAATAATAATAATAATAATAATAATAATAATGCCAGAACAGTCAAAATCGAAACAGGAGGCACCCCCTCACCATAACAGTGAAATCATGGGGGAAAGGCATGTATTCACATACATATGTATATATATATATGTGTGTGTGTGAATGTGTGTGTATGTGTGTGTGTGTGTGTGTGTGTGTGTGTGTGTGTACTGGTCAGCTGGCTAGCAACAAAAGACCAGCTAGCACTGACCCGGCTGAACAAAGCTTACTGCTAGAAAGTCTAAGAGGACGGACACAGCCTCAGTCTCCAATGAAACTACCCGACAACAGACACACGCTCAGCAGCAGGATGCTATTGCTGTAGCCATCAGTAACGTTCATGGCAGAAAGTCTAGTGCGGCACAGAGCAGCCACTGAAGGTATCGCACACATTAAAACGGACTTAGACCCAGTCAAGGGGCCGGTAACCACAGGGTTAGGGTTAGGGTTAGGGTCAGGGTTAGGGTCAGGGTTAGGGTCAGGGTTAGGGTCAGGGTTAGGGTCAGGGTTAGGGTTAGGGTCAGGGAAAGCCGCGTGAGTGACACAGAGGGCGTAAGAGCACAGCTCACAGCCAAGGTAACCGAACTGGAAACTAAAGTCAAATTGCTCACTGAGAAGAATGAGGACCTGAAGAATCGCTCCAGCCCCTCCTACAGACGCCTCATGGGCCTCCCCGAAAACGCAGAGGTGAATGACGCTGAAGCTCTCTTGGAGAAATGGCTCCCCGACGTCCTCGGAGCTGAGAATTTCCCTACAGCTGAGGATCCTTGACTACTCATCCTTCATCCTTGGACTACTCCCACCTGAGTTAAGTCTGTCGGGTACAACTACAGACATAGTCATCTCATGCTCACTGCAGACTTAACACTGTATTGCAATCGCCTGGAAGAGCACTGAGGCACCTACACTGGGGCTTTGGTTTAAAAGCCTTTCTACAGAA
The DNA here is from genome assembly GCF_902362185.1 of Chanos chanos. Lineage (NCBI taxonomy): Eukaryota > Metazoa > Chordata > Actinopteri > Gonorynchiformes > Chanidae > Chanos > Chanos chanos. Next base: position 359,400 of record NC_044506.1, on the reverse strand, counting down.
AATAAAAAATGATAGGAAATACATACTTTTGTGTTTCTTTAGGCTATAATACGTCTGTGATAAGCTTCAACTCCATAGCACTGTCAGGGAAGACTCTGGATGCAACCTTTATCCACAGGCTTCAGACAGACAGGACACTGCTAAGCCTTATCCACAGGCTTCAGACAGACAGGACGCTGCTAAGCCTTATTCATGAGCTTCAGACAGACAGGACACTGCTAAGCCTTATTGATGAGCTTCAGACAGACAGGACACTGCTAAGCCTTATTCACGGGCTTCAGACAGACAGGGCACTGCTAAGCCTTATTCACGGGCTTCAGACAGACAGGACACTGCTAAGCCTTATTCACAGGCTTCAGACAGACAGGACACTGCTAAACCTTAATCACAGGCTTCAGACAGACAGGACACTGCTAAGCCTTATTCACAGGCTTCAGACAGACAGGACACTGCTAAGCCTTATTGATGAGCTTCAGACAGACAGGACACTGCTAAGCCTTATTCACAGGCTTCAGACAGACAGGACGCTGCTAAGCCTTATTCATGAGCTTCAGACAGACAGGACACTGCTAAGCCTTATTCACAGGCTTCAGACAGACAGGACACTGCTAAGCCTTATTCACGGGCTTCAGACAGACAGGGCACTGCTAAGCCTTATTCACGGGCTTCAGACAGACAGGACACTGCTAAGCCTTATTCACAGGCTTCAGACAGACAGGACACTGCTAAGCCTTATCCACGGGCCTCAGACAGACAGGACACTGCTAAGCCTTATTCACGGGCCTCAGACAGACAGGACACTGCTAAGCCTTATTCACGGGCTTCAGACAGACAGGACACTGCTAAGCCTTATTCACGGGCTTCAGACAGACAAGACACTGCTAAGCCTTATTCACGGGCCTCAGACAGACAGGACACTGCTAAGCCTTATTCACGGGCTTCAGACAGACAGGACACTGCTAAGCCTTATTCACGGGCTTCAGACAGACAGGACACTGCTAAGGCAGGATAATACAGAGAGCGACGTGGGAACAGGGCACCAAGAGAAACATGGGTTTGTGCCAAGATACAACAAGACTATTCAGGCAGTTCAGGGTTGGCCTTATTAATATGCCTTGTGTTGCCATTATAGCATATACTCACCCTTACAAACACAGAATGTCATATTATATAATGATTTAAACAGTTTTTACTGGCAGGTGTGGGCAATACTTCACATTGTACATGTTACAGGTTAGGGTTAGGGTTAAGATTGTTACAGGACTGGCAGCTTAACAGTATTCAATATTCCAGATAGCATGTTAGCTTTGGAATTATTATTTGGGTTTTGACTGACTTAATTATTTAACTGTTTAACCTCATTCCACCTCAGTACTCTGGGTAAGGATGAGAGAGAGTGTGTGGTCTGTCTTTCTTTCTGAAGTTAATCATAATAGTATGGTTGATATACTATACCCTAAATATGTGTGGTATTCATCACACAGGTCAACACCATTAAACAGAAAACTGTGGAACTCCCTCTCAGAAAACCTCAGCACTGTGGATTCACCAGGCACTTTTAAATATGTTTAGCATTACTTTTAATCAGGCGCTGTTTAAATGCCTCTTCTTCTTCCATTTGATTGTGTTCTTAACCATTTCTCTTATTGTCTAATTTCTTTTTAATTAAAACTTGACTTCTCTTTATTCCAATTCTGCTTCTCTTTCCTCATTTTAAAATGTCCATTCTCTGTGAAGCACTTTCTAAACTGTGTGTTGTGAAAAGTGCTATTCAAATAAAGATTATTATTAGTAGTAGAAGTAATAGTAACTCCACCTTATGCTCTGATGTTTCAATATGTTGTCAATATGCCTGTTTATCCGTCAGATGTTCTGTGGCTCTTTCCCTCCCCGCACACGCACACGCACACGCACAAGCACACACACACACACACACGCACACGCACACACGCACGCACGCACACGCACGCACGCACGCGCACGCACACACGCACGCACGCGCACACACACACACGCACGCACGCGCACGCGCACACACACACACGCACGCACACGCACGCGGACGCATGCACGCACGCGCACGCACACACGCACGCACGCACGCGCACGCACGCACAAGCACATACATGCACACACACACACACACACACAGACACGCAGAGCACCAAAAGTAAAGGCAAAAAAAAGAGTTCCACAGATATCTCTCTCATTACCTAAATAAATAAATAAATATTATTATTACTATTATTATCATTACCTAAAGGTCATCACCAGGAGCTTCCCATAAAAGAATAATGAAATGGTATTTACCCTTCTGTCAGACAGAGGGCGCTGTTTTGGCTCAAGACTCAACAGGGCAGTTCCTGCCTTGTCCTAACGGGCTCATATGAAAAAAATGTGTTTTTCCATTTTTCCTTCTGTGTTTCTTAGCAAGCATAATTATTACGCACACACACACAGACACACACACAGACACACACAAGAGACATGTTGCTCTGAAGAAAGTATGTAAAACATGTAGAAAAACCCAATTTATTGTACAACCAAACGCTGCATTAACCAAACACATTTTCATTCCTGCCCCAAAATAAAAAACGACCTCTTGACACCTCTCTGCTAACCCTAACCCTAACCCTCGGGAGGGTTCCTCACCCTCTCCTCCTGCTTGATTTTGGAAATCTGTTCTTTCCAAAAGTCATCCACGGCAGAGGCCTTGCTCACTGATGGTGATGAGGTTTCGGGTTATGTTGTGGTCCCTGTCTGTTTGACCAGCGGTTTCTGACGAACACCTTTGGCGACCGCAGAGGCAGCAGAGCCCGGGGTGGACGCGGGTGCAGGACTTTCGGCGTTCCCGCCAAACCCCCCTGTGGAGCTGGGGAACCCGTGGGCGGCCACGTATTTCCTGTAGGCCTCTCTGATGATGCGGAAGGCCCGGGCGTTGGCGTAGGGGATGTCTGTAACTGGGTCCCGGTACAGGGCGGGTTTGTGTGTGACCGGACACACCTCCTGCACAGGGAGGAGGGGGCTGCTTTGGGCCGAGCGCGGGAAAGCCATCTCAAACGCCTCGTCATCACTGAAAGTGATGTACGTACGGGAACACAGAGACCCCGTGGTATTCTGGGAGGAGGCAGCAGATGAGGGGGGCCCTGACTGGGGCGTGTCCTGATCTAGCCTGCAGGGAGGAGAGAAAAACCAGTCACACTCAGGAAAACCAGTCACACTCAGGAAAACCAGTCACACTCAGGAAATGCTCATCATGAAAATCCACGCATAGCTGTCCCTTACAGTGGTCCCTTACAGTGGTCCCCTACAGTGGTCCCTTACAGTGGTCCCCTACAGTGGTCCCTTACAGTGGTCCCTTACAATGGTCCCCTACAGTGGTCCCCTACAGTGGTCCCTTACAGTGGTCCCTCACAATGGTCCCCTACAGTGGTCTAATAACAGGCGGGAGACTGTGTGTGCCTGCACATATATATGTATGTGTGTGTATATATGTGTGAGTGTATATGTGTGTGCGTGTGTGTACACATATATATGTGTGTGTGTGTGTGTGTGTGTGTGTGTGTGTATGTGTATGTGTGTGTGTGTGTGTGCGTGTGTGTACATATATATATGTGTGTGTGTGTGTGAGTGAGTGTGTGTGTATATACCCCTCCACGTCCACATTCTCTTCTTTCATTAGTGTGTCTCCCAGCAGGGGCATGAGAACTGAGTGATATCTGATCGTGGGGCCGTCGAAACGGCGCTTTTTATGAACCTGTTTCTTCTTATCGGCCTCCAGACGCTCATAATTCTCTACAGAAACAAAACAACCCAAAAATGAAACAAACACAATATCATCAGAATGTGTCTGTCTGCCGTCACAATCGGTTCAGCCTCCATCTCTGAGAATCAAACCCTAAACCTTACCCTAACCCTAACCCTAACCCTAACCCTAACCCTAACCCTAACCCTAACCCTAACCCTAACCCTAACCCTAACCCTAACCCTAACCCTAACCCTAACCCTAACCCTAACCCTAACCCTAACCCTAACCCTAACCCTAACCCTAACCCTAACCCTAACCCTAACCCTAACCCTAACCCTAACCCTAACCCTAACCCTAACCCTAACCCTAACCCTAACCCTAACCCTAACCCTAACCCTAACCCTAACCCTAACCCTAACCCTAACCCTAACCCTAACCCTAACCCTAACCCTAACCCTAACCCTAACCCTAACCCTAACCCTAACCCTAACCCTAACCCTAACCCTAACCCTAACCCTAACCCTAACCCTAACCCTAACCCTAACCCTAACCCTAACCCTAACCCTAACCCTAACCCTAACCCTAACCCTAACCCTAACCCTAACCCTAACCCTAACCCTAACCCTAACCCTAACCCCTAACCCTTAAACCCCTAACCCTTAAACCCCTAACCCTTACACCCCTAACTCCTAACCCCTAACCCCTAACCCCTAAACCCCTAACCCCTAAACCCCTAACCCTTACACCGCTAACCCCTAACCCTTACACCCCTAACCCTTACACCCCTAACCCCTAACCCTTAAACCCCTAACCCTTAAACCCCTAACCCTTAACCCCTAAACCCCTAACCCCTAAACCCCTAACCCTTACACCGCTAACCCTTAAACCCCTAAACCCCTAACCCCTAAACCCCTAACCCTTAAACCCCTAACCCTTAAACCCCTAACCCTTAAATCCCTAACCCTTAAACCGCTAACCCTTAAACCCCTAACCCTTAAACCCCTAACCCTTAAACCCCTAACCCTTAAATCCCTAACCCATAAACCCCTAACCCTTAAATCCCTAACCCATAAACCCCTAACCCAAGCATTCTCTTTCATCACCTCGTTAGTTTCTCTTCCGTTCTGTTTTGCATATAATGTCCGTGTGTGTGCGCATATACAGTACATAGTTTTTGTATGAGTGAGTGAGAGTATGTGTATGTGTGCATGTGCACATGTGTGTGTATACACAGTATTTGCATGAGTGTGTGTGAGTGTGGGGGTCTCACCAAGCGATCGCAGGTTAATCTGGGCGGTGATTTTGGCTTCGGTGAGCAGCTCGTCCTGGGTGAGTGGTTTGTCATGGTGTGCCCCCCTCCTGCGGCGTGGAGCTTCTTGTCTCTCCTGCAGACGCAAGTTTGTCTTACGCGTGTGTTCACTGGTGGACTTACGCACCGACTTCCGGACTGTAGACACACACAGACAGAGGAAGAGAGTATGTTGACGTCACACGTTGACTATTACATATGACTAATTCATTTATAATTAGTTTGTAATTGATTAATAATTAGTTTGTATGAAGACATTTGACTAATTCATTTATAATTAGTTTGTAATTGATTAATAATTAGTTTGTATGAAGACATTTGACTAATTCATTTATAATTAGTTTGTAATTGATTAATAATTAGTTTGCATGAAGACATATGACTAATTCATTTATAATTAGTTTGTAATTGATTAATAATTAGTTTGTATGAAGACATATGACTAATTCATTTATAATTAGTTTGTAATTGATTAATAATTAGTTTGTATGAAGACATATGACTAATTCATTCACAATTAGTTTGTAATTGGTTTACAATTAGTTTGTATGAAGAAATATGACTGATTCCTTTAAATGACAACATCGCCTTCCCACATGTATTTCAGTGAATCAGATGCATTTCATCGTTCACGGGCCTTGAAAACGATGACATCATCTGAATTGCCCTTCACATCACATCCGACTCTACAGGGAGATGAATGCAAACGTCGCACACGGTCTTAAAGGGATGACGGACATGCTGTATCCAGCCTTAAAGGGTTAATACACTTTTAGACCCGGCTCTGCACTCACACTCTCTCTCTCGACTGGTTTTTTTAAGTGCCCTGAACTGATGTCCCCTCTACATTAACCCTGTAGCAGTGATATCACATTCATTCTAAGGTGAGTTTTCCCCTAGAACCTCAGGCTAAAATCAACTGTGAATCCACATTTTAGGTGTTCACATCTTTGTCCCCCTTTTCTCCCCTGATGAGTTTGCACCTCCCTGAGTAACTTGAACATGGTGTCAGAAGTAACACAACTTGGACACTGATCATAACCATGTTATGAGAGTTGTCATTTTGTGGAGTTTGTTCGTCGATTAGGAATTATTAAACCAGAGGGGACATGTAAATAAACACAAGGATCTGACATGTCTTGGTAGCCAAACAAAGTTATCTAGCTTCTCTTTTAAATGTGTAGTGTGAAATCCCACAGTCACAAGTCCTCGTTGCAGACAGTCATGTTGTATTAGATTCATTCAACAGCAGGGTTTACTCTGGTCACTGTATCAGTTTACTGCATAGTGTTCAGATGGCAGGCTTTAGAAGAGCCCTGTTTATCAGACGGCTGTATTCACGAGAGTAATGATAAATTTATTATGTCATGTTATCTTGGTAAGGACTCTTAAATAACTACACTGAACAGTATTTGGGAAAATCTTTGTTTGTGTTGTGTGTTTCTGAAAATAGAAAATAATAATAATAATAATAATAATAATATCGGCCGATACATCATTGTCGGATTTTTAAATCCTCAAATATTGAAATCCGTATCGGTCTTAAAAATCCTATATCGGTCGGGCTCTAAAACTAATTATTAACTTATTAGACACTAATTATTAACTAATTAGACACTAATTATAAATGAATTAGTCACATGTCTTCATACAAACTAACTACACTTTGCATATATTCATTCATCCATACACACAGCAACATTATTCAGGACAACTCAGTAAAACATGTTGTCAGGTTAAACTCCTTTGTCTAGTTTAAAAGAATTCATTTATACATTTATCTTTTGCCTCTGACACAGAAAAGAGACAACTAGTCCTGACCACACCACTGCCAGTTCTGCCCTGTTCTAAACAGTTTTATGGTAAACAAACAAACAAACAAATCAACAAATAAGAGGCAGAGCAGTATGAAAGGACTCACTCTCGGCAAAATGGTGAAACTCCAGAGGGACACGCTTGTCTGCCTTCACTCTCTCTGTTCTCTTCAGCTCCTCTGATGGTCTCTTGGACTTGGGCTTAGCCACTTTCACAGGCTCCTAACACACACGCGCGCGCGCACGCACGCACACACACACACAGACACACACACAGAAACACACACAGAGACACAGCTTACAAGCCTAAACACCAAAGCGTTTGAAAGTGATATTCCAGAGGATCAGTACGTCAGAGATGTTACTTTATTTTATTTATTTTTTTGCACCATTTGAAAGCGTGTGCAGTCTGAAGCTCCGAGCATGTTTAATTACCATCGGCAGATTGGAGAAGCACACCAATGCTGACTCTGTGCTAACTGCACTTGTGCTGGGTAAATAAGTAGGTCATGGCTGACGCACAAGGCCCTCGCTGTGACTGAAAGAATAGGGCTACGTTAAAGAGAAGGGGATATCGTGGTAATGAAAGAAAGACTAGAGGCTTTCCATGGTAAAGAGGATGGAGAGAAAACATACCCTGAGGAGGAATTGTGGATATCCTCACTTTGAACCTCTAACTACGCAATAGACCCTCCTTTGAACTCAAGGACAAGGATATGCCCTTAGGATTCATTAGCGCCCTTTGAATACACTTCTGAACTTAATACATTGTGGTCTATAAGGTGAACAGTGTGGTTGGATTCTCGGTTATATCTGGTCCAGGCTGAGAATTCTCTCCCACACCCGTCTGAGTAATTCAGGACACTTGTTTGTGCTGTGGTTCAAATTATAATCAGACAAATGTGGGGATGCGTCCTTTGTCGGCCTTACCTTGTATGCCTTGGTTACCACTCGACTTTTCCTGCGCGGCGCGTCCTCCTCCTGATCGCTGTCTGGCTCATCGCCCTCGTCGATGTCAAAGTCGCTGTCTACCTCGTCCTCCGTGTCCGAGTGTTCGCCGCGATACTCGTCGTCACCGGATTCCTTAAGAGAGAGAGAGAGAGAGACTAAGTTTTACTGAAACACAAGCAGAAGGTACTCATTAACATCAGTGTTCAGTTCAGTTGCTTCCACTGATAAAATGTAATGTGAAGCTGAGATAAATGGATATGTGCATCTCTATGTTAGGCCGCTTACATCATTGAATCCTCCGTATGTAGTTTTATAAAACTCATCCTCTTCCTCGGCATCCAGTAATTTAGACATGCGGTTCCCCGCCGTCTTTCGCTGCTCACGGCTACTGGCTAAACTCATATTCACAGGCTACACACACTCTTCGAACCAAGAGCAGTAAAAGTGGAAACTACACTTTTATTGCAAGACGCTACTGCTCTCATTCAGTTGTCCCGCCACGAAAAACAGCTCCCGTAGCGACCGCGATTAACCAAAGAGCTGCCAGAGATTACAAGACCAGCGGCGGCTAAAACACGTATATGAGAGTCATAAAATGAGAAATGTGATTCTTCTCGCATCCCCAAAGAACCAAAAAGGACGGTAACTATTTCATATCTGTACGAGCTCAACCTCTTCTCACAATTTACGGACAACTGTCCTCTATTATTTTCAATTCTTTCTTCCGGCGCTGAGAAAAGACGTCAGTGTGTGCTTCTTGTTTGTCGTTCCGATACTTTTTATTGTTGAAATGCTGTTACAGTGCTGCCATCTACTGGTTTGGCATAAAAAGGACAAAACATTTACGAACACGTTTAGGTTGGCGCTTTAATCTAGGTCAGAATGCTGTCCTCCCCCCTGATTCCACTCAGTTCACCCTTCACTTAATCAGATTTATCCCAATGGGATATCCATCTCACCTCCAAAACACACCTCACCCAGACAAAACACAGCACAACATTCTCAATACTACAAACAATGAAAACAGAAACAAATTTACAGTCAAAAAACTACACATTAATCCACACACAGACTTCAACTGCTGTATCATTTATTTATCATAGAAAGTAAAAAGTTCTCTGGGTATCTGTAGAGTGTGGAACTTTCTGGCACCTTGCTAACCAATTAATATACTTGCCTAATTTGAAAACATGAGTGATTTATTGTTAAAATAATGACGTTTTAGCTCATAAGATTATTGTATTTTTTATATATTTTTGGAGGACATACTTAAGTGTGGACATACAAACTTTATTCTTGGAAGTTTTACAGAGTTACTGTGTGAACACGAGAGAATTAACGCTGATCCTATGTCTCCTCGGCCACTTCACAGCACAGACTGGTTTCCAGTCGATGCACTCCAACTCACCCATCAGTTGCCAGGAAAACATTTCAGCTATTTGATACTTTTATCCTGCCTAAATGTTTTCTCCTCCAGTGGTCAGACACTGCTGAGGTGACTGTGGACTGGAGAGGTCACACGCGTCGGGAGAGAGGTCAAAGCCACAGACTCTGTTTCACACCTTCCCTCGGAGCCTG